>NC_085872.1:13537152-13837152 GCF_034702125.1 Engraulis encrasicolus
TGTGTGTATATATATTCATCCTTTCAGTAAGGTGTGTTGGTGTTTATTTCACCAACACACCTTCTTCTTCATCTGCATGTCGTTTTGAATTTGCTGGTATTGGAATACCATTTGAAGTTTTGTTGTATTTTGTGTAGTAGCGTCCTCTGGTGGCATGTGTGAGAACGGTGTTTTGCTTTCTTTGCGTTCTGAGCTGCCTGGGAGAAAGTTGAGTTGGACAGCGTGCTTGAAGTGCTACTATCACTTGTGTTTTCTGTTTTCATTTTAAGGGAAAGTGTTTGAAGAAGAAACGGCGACAGAATCTCTTTATAGTGCGCCAGAACAGAGCGCAGGATAGCCGGGGCAGCAGAACTAAACGGCTCTGAGCAGAACGTTCCTGCTACAGCAGCGTAGTTCATTCTTCACATTATGCTGAGGATACAACTGATTTTGGGTGTGTTCTTTGATATGTGTGTTATCATTATCGAGACGGAAGGACTGGACTTCAGGAGTGTCTCTACAAAAGCGCGACTCCGGTGGGACTCGAACCCACAACCTTTGAATCACTTCATACAAGTGTATCTAGAAGTCCAATGCGCTATCCATTGCGCCACGGAGCCACCTGTTGCGTAGAGAAGAACAAGAGTTTTAGTACATAAAAATAGGAACGTGTTTTTCTAGGTAATATTATGAAATTTTGCGTCATCACATTAGATGCGTGATGTCATTACATGAGCTTACGTCAAAGTAGGCCACTTCTCGATTTCTTCGAATCCGCGGATGGGCTTTTATTTCTTAAAATGACGTCCCTGAGTGGATTCAGAAAACTGGGGAGATATGAGAAGGAAATCTCCCATTGGTGCACAGTTCCACCTAGCTGCCACTATTTGGTGAACTCGGCAAGTGGAAACAGCCGTCTGAGTGGAAAAGGAATGGATTGGAAAATTGAGTCTACAGGGCTAAATGCAAAATAATAATAAACAAATGCTACTGCCATTTCCAGTCACAAATCTCATCAATAAAATATTCCTGGTGAGAACTATGGCTGGTGTTATATGGGCTAAGAGGCTGTAATCGTTTTTCCAGGTGTCTATTTTTTTCCAGCAGGGCAGATGATTTCTAACCTGGCTATAATATTCTGCTAATGTTTATGGATTTGGCCTCGTGAATTGAGCTTGCTGGCCCAGTACAGGACCATAATGATCTAGTGGAGCAAAAAGTCTAAACGATACTCAAATGTTTTATTAGTTCTAGCTTCAAAATGAATATCAACATTTCTGGGCAAAAATTATACGAGATATTATATAATATGGTTGTTGTAGGAAACACGTTCATCTTTCACTTGCCCGCGATAGCAAACTACTGCAGTACCACCACTGACCGCCAGCCAGTGCTCGTTCTCTAATTAACGGCTCTGGCTTCCAGGTTCTCTGGTGGATTCCACGAACGGCTAGACATACTGCTACAGTCTGATGTTCTATCCAAACATTCGTAAAGAATGTTTGGATAGAATGTCGCGTTGGTAGAGTAACGCATGTTTGGAGAGAACATCGCGATAGTAGAACGTTGTAATTCTGTTTGGATAGAACCAGGCCCATTATGGCTTCAAACTTACCGGTATTCGGCTTATTTTGTACTCGTTTCACCACCACTGCCACTTTGTTTCCCGTTATTGCCTACCTGCCTCACACAGTTATCGTATAAATTGTGTTGGCTTCGTGTTTAGCTCGAATACAGTAACAGGAATTACCAAAATATTTCACTGCAGACGAAATACTTTTTTACATTACGGACCCTCGGTGTAGTAGAGCGCCCGGATAGCTCAGTCGGTAGAGCATCAGACTTTTAATCTGAGGGTCCAGGGTTCAAGTCCCTGTTCGGGCGATACGCGTTTTAGAATCCCAAAAGCCACATTTGAAATGCTTCTACTGCTTGGTGACTGGTTCCTTATACAACAGCCAGGATTTCATGAACGCACACTTATGTGATGCAAGTCCCATGTTGCCCTTTGCATGATTCAGAGTTATAGTGGTACTATCAGTGCCATCAGGCACCGTGTACCATCAGTTGCATCAACCATTCAGTCAGTCATTAAATGAAACATACTTTTTTCAATACACATGTTTGATTTTTAAGGCAAACCACGTTGGTTTGGACTCCTTTTGGTTTTACTCCTTTTATTTCCTTTCATTTTTAGTTCAAAACTCAGTGCATAGACACAAAGGAAGTGCAAAACGCCTTGTTTTAAACAATAGAAATACTTTATTAATTTCATTTTTTTATAACAGGCATCAATGTTAACATGATTCAAAAAAAGCGGACGTCGTGTAATCATTCAAACTTCATGTCTCGCATTCACACACACATACATACACATACACTGACACACCTACTTTAACACAAAGAAAAATAAAAAGAATAAGTGACAATAGTTTTCTGCTGGGTGAACCCCTGTCTTTGCCACTTCACACAGTCATTCACTCACGACAACTGGACACTAACAGTCAGCCTCAGAATAAAAGAATCTTGATGTCTGAAGTCAATTCTACCTGGATAATGCAGTGATCCTGGAACAAAGAACAAAAGAAAAAGATACATTTAAGACTGACAACGTATTGTACAATAAACACATAACTTCAGGCTGAAAATTAATTCAGCAGGTAAAACACATTATAATGGATATTGTACATCTACTGTACGACGGTCTGCAATATCTGAACAAATTGTGAGACATCATCACTACCTGAAATTATCTCAAAGAAATACGTTTTTAAAAAGGCAGCACTGTAGAATAGCAGTCCCTTATAATCACTTTGTAAGTAATTAACTAATTATCAACAAAACATTAACAAATGTTTGTAGTTGAGAAGGAAATACCATTTAACCCATTTTAGCCTGATGACTCGTATATGTTACTTGACCTTTGGTGCCTGGAGACACATATACGCTGCATTCAGGCTCTTGATATTTTAGGCTTTTTAATAAAAATGTGGGTATGTTACAGCTGAATTAATACATTCTAATGCAAGATAACATCTTCGGGTTTAAATGTAATCATGTTTCATATTTTATCTGCATCAGAGGCGAAGATATTTAGGTTTTTATAGGCTGAGGGCAACTTTGCCAACAAGGGCTTAGGCAGGTGTTTTTTGCAGGTGCTTTAGGCATCAATGGGTTAAACAGATAAAGCACAGCCGCAGCATTTCCGGAAGGTTGTCCTCCAAAGAGTAATGGAGATGAGACCACAGGATGTAAGTGTTCGTCAGGCAAACACACGCAGAACACATCCAGTGGGAGCTCATTCCCACTCCGCTGTGCAGACGTAGGTTAGTTCTTACTTATTTACAAACATTTGCAAATATTTCATTTATAACAATAGTTGGTTCATTAACAAAAGGCAATGAAGTGTCTGTTTCTTTGAAGTGTCATATAAATGAAAGAATGGATGAATGAATGATATAAAAACATAAATAAATGTGATTGAAGGTAGACCATTATATCATTAATGGGTGATTCTCACGAAACGCGCAACAAACGTGTTTTGACAACCATTTTTTCAAAAGACTTTTTTGATTGAATTTCTTTTTGAATCTGTCACATCAAAGTGTACAGTTACTAAGCACAATAATATCAACTTACCTGACAACTATTTAAAACACATTTTTCAACGTTTTAGAAGTCCATATCTGCTAAAATGCTCATTACCGCAATTTTTTTCTTTCATGAAATTTATTAGGAAACTTAATTGTTCTTGCAGTTTTGTTCATTGAATATTGACAGTTGTACTAGGGGCTACGTAAAACACTCAAAAAAGTTATTTTTCTTATTATTGTAGTTTAAGAGTTTTACCACTTTATCTCATTACCGCAATAGGATCCTTTGTTTTCCACTTTAATTTTAGAATATATCAGTGAAAACCTACAATTTCGGTCAAAAAATATGCTGAAGTGAAAGAAACATAAAAAGGTACGGTGTTCGTAAAAAATATATAAGAATACAGTTTTCCTTTAGCACTTTTTTTAAACAATCAAGTGCTCATTTCGGTAATGAGGGGGATGTTTCGGTAATGAGAATAAGTTTTCGGTAATGAGAATAAGGAGAAATAAATTGAACTAAAGCCAAATATTAGTAAATTATGATGACACCTAATAAGATGATAAAAATATTCTATACAAAACCATTCATTAAGCTACTGAATGATATTGATATTCAAGACTTAACCCAGCCAAAGACCATAAAAGCCCTCTAAGGGGGAGCAGACCAAGTATTCCGGTGGCTATACAGTAGGTCAGTGGTGGGGAACCTGTCACGAGTGGAATTAGTTCAGGGGAACTAGAGAGGATGGGGTCTGTTTTAAAGGTGGCTGCCTTCAATATAGTCCTCAAGTGCGGGGAAATCCTGATTGTGTTCTTAGTACGGAGAACTTTTACGGCCCTCAGATGAATTTGAAGTGGCCCCTAATGAATAAGGTTCCCCACCCCTGCAGTAGGTGAAGAGGCGAGGCCCCTCCTGGGCACCAAAGTAACATCATAGTATAAGGGGGCCAAGGGGTGCTGTGCACACTAGGGCTGGGTTCAAAAGATCGAATCACGATCCAATATCGATTCACGTTCGAAAAGGGCGATATCGATTCACGTTCGAAAAGGGCGATATCGGTTCACAACTTTGTATATCGATCTTTTGCCGATCATTATAGGAGCTATTTACTAATCCACATCCTGTAGCTCTCTTCCGATTCCCAGCCCTAGTGCACACCTGAAATGCCAGGCTTTATCAATGGGCACTATGAAGTTATAGTGGGTCCATCATCCAAACACCAGAGGGTAGCCACCTGATGACCCCAGTGGAGCATACCTACATCCCCCAATCCTCATCCCCACCCTGAATATCACATCACAACTCACTACTGACCTCTCCAGCCAAAAATCCATAGTGGACCAGAAATCAAAATCTGTCATGAGCTGGAAAATCGTGTCGCAGTGCGAAGTCGTGCACTGGACATCTTTTTCTGACTCGGCGCGCGCCTGCAACCAGGAAGTAGGTAGAAGGAACAGGAGATCACTAGAGTAGCTTAGAAAAGAGTAGATACAGCTACTGGACTACAGAAGGAACCCTGCATAACTGGGAGGACAATATAATGTCTTGAAGCTATTTTATCTCCTTCCCTTCATTTTATTCAGCTTAATTGTGAGGAGTCATTCTCAGAGTATTGTTGTGAAATAAGTGTAAAGCTAGAGATTTCTTGAAGATATATTATTCCTGTTTTATATTATGGTGCTGGTACCATTTAGCCTACTGAAAAGATGATGTGAGATGTGTCAAATGTCTCAGATTGGGGTCTAATGGTATGCGGGTTCGGTACACCTAGGTTTTAGGGTCACAGTTTCGGTACATTTTCGGTACAGTACATGGGAATAACATTGAAAAAAAACATTTTCTTCCTCAGCACGTTGTTTATTTCACCTCAATATTGTATATGTATTGTATACCTCAATATTTATTATTCTAACTCAACAGAAATAAAAACCCCATTCATTTTCAATGGGGTTTCATTTCTGGTGATTTAGAATTAAACTGGTGAGTTAGCGCCAAAACGTGGCATGGAAATCTACAGGGTATATTGAAGAGTGAAGTGTGGGACACCAGGTCAACAAACAAGAACAGCTGACAACAAAGCATCAAGGATATCTGGGCTTCCATAACTCCCATGCACCGTTTCTGCCATTGACTTCAATGTTAAACGCATCATGGCCGTTATTAAGACAGAGAGAGTCCTAACAAAGTATTGAACATTGCATGTAATGTAGAAAGTACCAAATTTCAACTGATTTAATGTGACCCGAATTTTGATGAAGAAAAATGTGATTTTATTACAATATTTTAATGATGCGAATTCCCCAATTCATGGGTTTTTTGAGCTGGAAGACCAAAATATGTAAAAATAAAGAATTGAATGATTGGAATAGTTAAAAAAAAACTGGGCCATAAATCTATAATCCATGACAGTTTAACATTATTGATGGAATTATGGAAATAAATCAACGTTTTCACGCTATTCTAATAAAGTGGCCTGTAGCTGTATGTTAGAAAATTTACTTCTGCTTTGTTTATTTACAATATTTGGCTTGGTTTCAATACAATTGCATATTTCAACCTGAAATGGGTGCAATTTCACTTCAAACTTTCATCAAGTGCTTTAACAATAATTAAGTAAATATTTACACTGCCAAACTATAGATTGTATTTAAGGTTGCAGTTGCATTTTTAAAAATGTAAATAAATCTATATTCTGAATGTAAATCACCATAGAGTCTAATTACCGAAATTGAGAATCCTCATCACCGAAAGGTACTTTAAACATTGCGGGTAATGAGAATGGTGCATTGCGGTAATGAGATGGCTCAGCACAATAATGCTAACTGTAACTTCAATTATTGTGACTTAGCCTAATTTACGACCTTTGTTGAATTCTAAAAAGGAATACCCTATTACCAAAGCAAATTTAAAATGAAAAAATCTTTTTCATTTTGAAATATTGACTATTTCGGTAATGAGAACCAATTTTGTCGTGTTAGCATATTTTTGAGACAAATCATGACATTTTACAGGCAAAATCAATAAGGCTGACTAGTCATGTAGCCATCATGAATCTCCTGTTAGTACAGATGAATTGTAGGTAGTTTCAGCTCTTATTGAAATTCTGAAAGCTTTTAATTGTAGTTCTGAAATATATTGCGGTAATGAGAAGAAATACTTGGGGACACAACCTTTTCTTGAGATATTCATTAGTGTTCATTATTTAAATTGCCAACAAGGAACACTTAGTGAAACTTCGGACATAAACCAACACACTTGTAGTGTTATTTATGTATTTTTGTACTTTTTAGTATGTTTTACCCTTATTCAAAGACCAGAAATTTTGGCTGGGACACATTTCGGTAATGAGAATTTGCCCATAAAATGCATAAAAAGTGGAAAATAAAAATAATATTTTTTACAATGAACTAGTGTGCCAGAAAGTACACGTCTTGCTCTACAGTAATGTAATACCATTAAAAAAATCCATGTCATATTTCACCACTAAAACCTCTTGGACATTGTTTTTTTTAGCTTCGTGAGAATCACCCTATTACTCACTTTGACAATGAAGTTTTCTGCTGCCTAATAATCTACTGGTAACTTTACACATATGGAAGTGTTTATCATGATTTTTTTGAGAGGAAGATACCACACACTCTTGTCCATCGTGCTGAATATTATTTACAGAAACAACGTTTCGGCCAGTGTGGCCTTTCTCAAGTTTTTTTTATCATGAAAACACACAGCTGAATCTGCTGCCTGTAATGTGAGACAAACCTCCAACATCTGAGGACGATTCAACATAAAATGCTGTATGTCTGACATATCTAAATTGGCTGTGCTGCTTCTTTACTGCCTTGGTGAAGTAGAACAACAAATTAGAGGAACTGATTTAATAACAATATATATGGGACATGAATGACTATGAATGTTAGAGATTTATACAATTTTGCAATGATGGATTTACATTTTGCAATGACTGATGCTACCAATTGATTCAAGTGCATCACGGTAAGTTTTTGCTCTGACAGCGTGTATCAGAAAGCGACGCAGAAACATGGTCACAATTTCTGAGAGGATATAAATGGGTTTGGGAAGCGTGTGGCGATGAGTGTGGGTCGCCTGGTTATCACCAGACCTAATCACAAGTGTGATAAGGTCTGGAGACCTCCCTACTGAAAATACCAAAGGGGGTGTGTGGTTTACGATTGACGACAGCTGTTTATTGGGCGTTATGAATGTGTATAATTTGACATACACAGCCAAAGTCAATTGTGTCAGTTGTATCTATTCAAACAAACTGAAATCATTCCCTTGCCACCCATCCCTGCTGTCTGATTGGAGGCCATGATCTTCTCCGTTCTCTGGGGTATAGACCCCATGCTGTCTTCCAGATCGGAGACTTTGCAAACAATTTTACTCAGGTCAGGGTTCCCACTCTAATTCAGCTATAAAATTCCATGACTTTCCAGACCCCAAAAAACTCATTTCCATGACCACTTCCGGAAAAAGAAATGACGTTAAAATGTTTTAAAAAGTGTAAAAACTGAAGACTGAAGTGGGCTCATTGCATTCTAGAATGTTGCACATTACCGCACGAAACCAAACGGACTCTGGTGAAGCGTTGTAGTATAACCAGTAAAAAACAATTATATACACGAAACAAAAAAGGTTTTGCTTCTACACAAATGTTAAGAAAATTCCATGATATTCCATGACTGTGCATGCAAAATGGCAAAATTCCATGACTTTCCATGACTGGAAAAACATTCATGAAATTCCATGATATTCCAGAAATTCCATGACCCGTGGGAACCCTGTCAGGTGCTCATCTGTACCGGGTAAAGTGTGATTCCAAAAAGGAGGAAAGAGCAAAGGCACTCTGAGATTTGAGAAAACATATAAAAAACCTTTAATACAACATAGCAGTTCCGTTTAAAAACACATGGGCCTACACAATGAAAATGGGTTTGGTAACTGTGTGTGGTGATGAGTGTGGATGTGCAATAGGGAGGAGAATAGGAAGAGGCTGCTCACTGTAATTTCTCCTGTAAGAGCTCCAGTCTCTGGCGGTCTACATAGCGAGAGAACAGGGAGAGGAGGTTGGGAGGTGTGAAGAGAGGAGGAGAGAGTGATGACGAGGGGACCTTCAACAGCTCTCGGGTCACAGAAAACACCAACTCTGTCCTACAAGAGGGGGGGGAGAGACACTCAACATGAGCATATTTTGTTGAAAACATGTTGCACTTCAGTTCAATACTATTATTCACAATTCTTATTTAAGATACTTTAAAATTAAACATTAAAAAAAAACTTACCATCGATTATCATCCATTAGCTGACAGTTGGGATCCGAGCTCTGCATTCTCTCCCCCTCACTCAAAATTAGGTAAAGCAACGTCACACCAAACTAAGGAAAATGAGAAGAAATGGAAAAATTCAGGGTAATAAAATAAAGACCAAAAGGGTATCATTAAATAAATCTATGAAAGCGGATACCTTGTTTTGCAGTACTCTGGGAAGCTGGCCCTCACTGCCCTGTAACTCCTGTAGGAGGTCTGTAAGGGCAGAGCTGGACATGGCCTGGATCACCACAGCAACGGGTTCAACCAACCAGCACAGGACCTAGGCCAGGGGAGAATTACACTGACATTATGGCAAAGAAAACAAAACAAAAAACACTTGTTTCATTTTCCCTTTTAAAAAAAATATGTTTTTGGGCTTTTTGCCTTTATTTGTGATAGGAGAGTGAAGATATTGACAGGAAGCGAGTTGGGAGAGAGAGAGACAGGGGAAGGGTCGACCAAAGGACCCAGGCCGGAATCGAACTCTGGTCGCCCGCATAACAGTCTAGTGCCCTACCATTAGAGCCATGTTGGGGCCTAATTTTCTTTTTTTTTTAAAAACTAAAATGAAGAGGTTGATACCTGGTCCTGCTTGTCTTTCTTTGCCAGGGCGGGCAGATTCCGGGCGATGCCCATGAGGACAGCAGCAGCTTGTGGAGGGGGCAGGAAGGGGAGCAGCCGGGAGATGAGGCGCTTGCCCTTCCTCACCGACATGATCATCAGGCACTGTTCATCACTGACTCTGGAGGACACCAAACACACACACACACAGTCAAAAACTGCCTCCTCCAGTTTTTACACTTCAGTTGCTCACTTACAAGGTGAATAGGAAAATTCAACAAAAAAAAAACAAAAAAAAACACACACTATCTTGAAGATTAGATTGGCAGAAGTAGCACATTCCATATCTACACTCATGGCGACCCTCGACCCCTGTGCTGTGTCTGCTATATTTAACTGGTATTTCCTACTCAACTACTACTCAACATTTGTAAATGTTTTGTTGATAATTAGTGCATGACTTACAAAGTGATTCTAACATTTTTAAGGGACCGTTATAAGTTATCATCAATGTCAGGGCTTTTTCTAGGATTTTTTGACATGAGGGAGCATCATAGCAGGTTACGGGGGTGAAGGGGGGTGCTCCCCCCCCGTGAATGAGAAATTTACTAGGTGCGCTCAAATATATATATATAAAAAAATAAAAGTATGAGGGTGCACCCACGGAGGTGAGGGTGGAGCGCCCCCATTTCCCCGTTCAGAAAAAGCCCTGAATGTTATACATAAGTTCATGTGCAGATTGACCTGCTCCCAGTGAGTCCAGCAAAAAGCTCTGTGAGGTTCTCCTCCAAGCCTAGGCGACACTGGAGAGGGTGCCTATTTGTTTGATGGGTGTGTACCCATCTTTTTTTTTTATCTTCTCTTTTTCTTTTCTTAACTTCTCTATGTCATTTTTACTGTTGTTTACCTTGATATGGACTATGTATTTTGAGTCTGATGTAAATAAAGAATTGAGAATTGAATTGAATACAGTGCTGGCTCTTTGCCTGTTCTCACCTGTCGTCCCACTCCTTCTCCTTGAGGGAGTTGTAGAGCTGCAGCGTGTGGGTCTTGTGCTGCTCCAGCAGGGCCTCCCGCTGCTCCTCCGCCGTCTGCAGGAACTTCTTCTCAAAGTCTTGCACCTCCAGCAACAAACTGTACATCTACGGCCACACAAACAGGCAAAGCAGCAAGTCACACATGGGGGATCAGGCATACAGTAGCGTCTCTATAGAATTGAAAAAAAACACGTCCGACAGACGGACAACAATGCATCCAAACATTTGACATTTCTTATGCTAAAGATTTTTCTTCGCATGTTTTTGAGAAAAAAACCCTCAAGAATAGCAAAAATGTTCATAGGGAATCACATTTCCATTTATTATAATTTTGAAGCAGTTTTCAATGATTGGGAAAACGCGTCACAGCGGATGGACCAACGGACTAACAAAGCCTCATACAGGACGTGGACGCATCTAAAAAGACACATGGAACCCACCTTTTCCACAATGTAGAGAATCTGACGTCTCTTATTCCACACCTGCTTTTCCCTCTTTTCCTGTTCACATAAAAAAGATGTGCAACATCAAAACCAAAGGATCACATGCATAGCAAGTAAAAATCTACTTGATGATATTCAGATTTAAAAAAAAAAAATCTATGAACATGCAACTCAATGAACTTGTATGAGACCATGAACATACAGTATATGAGACCATGAACATATGACTCTTCCTAACCTCATCATCAGTGCGAGTGGTGACAACGGCGTCGATCATCTTCCTGGGATTATTCACACTTGAAACGGTAAGCTTTCCCAGAGAGCCAGCAAACTGAACTGTGGAAGCAAAAGGGAAAAAAAATGTCCTCAGTCATCTCCCATTTTTATATCATGAATGTGTTCATTACATTTCTAGGTGTACCTGAAGAAACAACAGCGAAACGCGTTGTTCACCTAATGAAACATGAGCAAAGAAGACCAGTGTGCGGTGATTTCTCTCCTTTACTTGGATTACTGAGTGTGTTTGGCTAGTAAGAGTAACATCTACAAGCCATTTTGGCTGGTGGTGAAAAAAAAGTTCCTTGAGGACCCTGGTTACCTGGGCGATACGTCTGCTCCAGTTTTGCCACCTGAGGGGTGATGAGTTTGGTGGTGGGCTCCTTCCGGCTGGTGTCCTTGTCCCTCTCCAGACGCTTCTCCATCTTCTCATAATAGTTCTACACAGAAGAGAACATCATCGCCGCCATTATCATCATCATCGTCATCTCATTAACAGTAAACACTAGCTAGATGGTTCTCCGTCTTCTCATAATAGTTCTAGTAGAGTAGTAGAGTAGGTAACTTTATTCATCCCCATGGGGGAAATATGGATGTCTGAGGAGGTTTTTATGTCTATGTCTGGAAAGGGTGTCTGTATGTATTGTATTGTAATGAGATGTGTACTACAAAGATCTAACCTGATGGAACTGAACAGTCTGATGTGAAAACAACTATCCCTATGGGACAAGGAATTTAATCTGAGTCTAATCTGAAATGAAGGTGTATTAAAAAGGTGCACTGCGTAGGATTGTCGTCAGACTGAGTAGGAATTGCAACTATGCTGGTCATCGAAACGGTGCTGCCCATTCACATTCATCATCATGCATGATTCCTTCTTCAAACAGTTTGACAGCCACTTACTGAGATGTTTGTTATTTAGGAAAATGCCAACGCAGGCATCAAAAGGATTTTAACATAACTACAGGATCCTCGTATGGACAAGTAGACGCTACCCTACTAAGAAGGTAGGCTAACGATGAGCTGGGAAAACTGTTTACCTTACCAAAAACCTCAATTACAAAGATGGAATAATAAGGGATATGCATCAATGCATAAGAAGAGTCCCGAGTTAAAGGGTAATTCCTTACTCCACCCATAAGCAGTGATAACGGTGCTTACCTGATAGTAGTAGTCATCCAGGTAAGGGTCAGTGCTCTGGAGCTGCATCATCTGGATACGTGCTACCCACTCCTTCTCCTTCTGGCTCATCAGATTACTATATGGATCCCTGCTGCGCCGATCCCCCACTCTACCACCTCGGTCACTGAAACACACACATCGCATAGTATCACATGACATGATCAAGGTCAGGAATCAAATGTCTAATGAACCAATATTTCATCCTCAATTTGAGCAATGCAAGAACATAGTTCCAAGTACTAAGTCAGTTAATGTTTTCCCACAAAGAGTGTGCGTAGAGTCTCAAATTCTCAAACTCGTCCACCCTCACACAGGGTTCCCATACTTTTTTCATAAACAAATTCAAGCACTTTTCAAGCACCTTCAAGCACCAAATTTTCAGTTTTCCAGCACCTTTAAATAGGTTGCGGGAAGGGGGTGTGGTGGTCCTCCCCAAGAAAATTATGTGTTTTTAAGATGCAATTTCCTGCATTCTAATCAATTTTAGGGTGTCAAATGGCAAATCCCATCTGACAGCTCACTTCATCAGATTTTTGATGTACCGGAACAATTTATTTCTATTATTTGGCTCACTGAGTTTGACTTGACACACATTGTAAGCATTTTCAAGCACTTCACCAAACATTCAAGCATTTTCACAACCTTGAAAACACTTAATTGAAATTCAAGCATTTTCAAGGAATTCAAGCATCCAGGTAAGGGTCAGTGGGAACCCTGCTCTCACTACCCAGATTGTCACTCGGGGTGTTCGCGGTACTCACCCCCTGCTCTGCATCCTCTGTGTGAGCATCCTGCGGTGCTGAGGGTGGAGGTGTGTGGTGTTGTGCCGGATGGGATTGTGGTTAGGGGGGGGAGCAGCGTGCGGTCCCACGCGGGGAGGGGGCTGGCTGAAGAACGGCCTGAAGCCCCCACCACCTGGCAACATGGGGGGAGGAGGGCCGCCGTGAGGAAAAGGCCCCACCTGGAGAGAGAACAGACAAAGGACACCATTACAGGAATAGAATGGAATAGAATAAATTCATCATTCCATTGCTCAAAAACATAAATACATACAGTATATAAATCATTGCATACATCCTGTCCCTCTAGCCACCCTTCCCAGCATACACAACATACACAGTACAAGTCAGGTACCAGATCCAGTCCTGGAGAAACCATGATAAAAATCACTGGAAATTAATTAACATTCAAAATAATTTCCCAACAGCGCAATGGACCGTTTTGATGAGAGAGCATGGCAAAATCAAGCTGATGTGCATGAGGTTAGGTTTGTTGTCGGTGTTATGAGTGACCCTACATCTCTTTTTGGAGGCCTGTGGCTTCTAGTGTCCAGAAGTACACACCTACATACACACACTTACATTGATATTATGTAAAGCGACCTTGGGTGTTTTGAAAGGTGCTATAGAAAACAAAGGTATTATTATATTGTTGTTGTTGTTATTATTATCATCATCATCTGAGTGGGCCAAACACACCTGAGAGTTGAGGAGCTGGGCCCGCTGGATCTGGGAGAGAACAGGGCCGACCCCGGGAGGAAACGGAGGCCGACACATGGGAGCGTTCTAAGATAAGCAAGAGGACCATCACATAAAAACAAGATCAATCAGAGTGATCTGAACAAAAATTGGCTACAGAAATGTATAGCTTTTTAAATCCAAAGGCAAATGAAGAGGTATCTGTTATTAAAAGGCCATTGGCATGTTCAATTTCGCATCGCCTATTTTTTAGTCTGGTCATCTCAATATGACATCAAATATGATGGCACAAGGTCTGTTCACAGCTATGTGGGTGCTGTATAAATAAACAACAAACTAATCACAGAATAGCTGGCAAAAAACATAAAAAAACAAACATACAAACAAAAAAACATGCACTCCAAATTCAATAAGACTGAAGCAAGCTGCTTTCTGACTTGCACATGACTAAACTCTTGTCTGGTTAGCAAAGGGGAAATTCCTTGCGCTTCTGTTTTATCATCTTGTGCATCGACAGGAGAGAGGCAGGAAATCTTCACGGAGAGACAAGACCGGAGCAACACAAGATGCAATTCATTCCAATAACGTTTTGATGGTTATGGCTGAACCATCGAAACGTTAGTCATGTTGTGCACTTGAATAAATAACAAAAATAATTGCATCTGTGTCTTGTCTGGTTAGGTCATGGTGTTACACCAGCCAGACAACAAGACAGACACAGTTAAATAAGCCCAATGTACAGCTACACCTGAAGGAGTAGCAACCAAAACAGTTAAACTAACACAGAGGAGAAAAGACAAGAGGGTAGGGTGAGGAAGAGGAGGCAGAGGGTGCACCCCTCTATGGTGACTCACAGCGATGTTGAGAAGGGTATTAGGAGAGAGGCGCTCGGGGAAGGGAGGAGGGTAACGGTGCTGGATAGGGGCTCGTACATGAACCGCAGTGGGACAATGGATCTGAAGAGAAGACAGAGCACAGGAACGTAGCTACAATATCCTACTGACCACAAAGTATCCTACTGACATCAAAGACAGGTAACTAAGAACAAAACACCACACAGACACACATCTACTCATCCTCTCTCTCACTACAGACACAAAGGATTAAAATTAACTACTGGTACACAGAATAAGAACTGTGGTATACTCTGCATGTGCATGGCCTACTTCACAAGTGTGTGCACATTTCCCCCCGGCGGTGTCCCCAATGTTCCTGTACCAAGGCATGATGATACATGCACATGAGGGAAACTGAACTCCCACGTTCTGGGGTGAATTTCTCAAAACCATAGTTGCACACTATGTTAGCTACTTTGTTGTTTTCTACGCAGTTTCACATTGGCAACTACCCAAGTTGCTAACTGGCTAACAACTCCGCTTTTGAGAAATGCACCCCTGAATTGCTCCCAAATCCTCTGTAACATTCTTCCGCTTTTTTTTTTAAAGTATATTTTGGGGTCTTTTTGGGCCTTTACTATGACAGGACAGTGTGAGAGGAGACAGGAAATTAACAGGAGAGAGATATGGGGTAGGGCTAGGAAATGACCCCATCCTGACTTGAACCAGGGTCTCCATGTGCATGCAAGCCCAAGTGTGGGGGGCTGAGCGCGCTGCGCCACCCCCATTCTTCCGCTTTTAATGGAATATTACTGTGAACAATTCCTGTGAAGAATTTGCCATGAGGTTGGTAACAGTTTTGGAATATACCTGCACACTGTGTCTGCTGATCATTTGTGACAACAGCCTTGGGAGCTGGCAGAGGCCAAGACTACACAGCGACCCCGCGTGCAATGAAAGCAATCAGGGGAAACCATGCTGAGGTTGTTGGAGATGCACACTACACTTAAGTCAACTGCAGGCATGAGAGAGTACCACAGGCCTCATTTACGGTAACCAACTGGTACAAAGACCATCAAGGAGGCTACTACATACTAGTACATACGTCAAAAATAAGTGCTGTTACTTGACAATATATTACTAGGAACATGAACTGACTTTGTATAGGTGCAAGGAAGATAAGGAAGATGAAACTACAAAACTATGAGGAGATGCACAATATCAATAATCCCCTACAAGTCATCAACCATGACCATCATAATGGAGAGTTAAAAAAAATGCTGCTCTGAACAGACCTGCTGGTTGAGGGCATGGCTCATTGGTTGTTTGGGTGGGGTTCCGATGGGCACTGCTCTGACTGGAGGGCTACCAATGACTGGCGAAGACGAACGGGGTGGCGGCACCCTCTCGGACAGGTCCAGGCCATCCTCGCCCCGCATTGGATGGGGCCTGTTCGGCAGCCCCACCTCCTTCATGATAGACATCAGGGGGCTGTCCTGTTGGACGTAGTAGTACGGGTGGTGAAACGGTATTCCAAGCAATTTCCAGAGGCAAAGTAGAGATCATCTAGCAAAACCTCTTGTACAACAGCAGTAGCAGACACATTAACTCTGTGTATACCTCCATGTGAGTGACCAATCCAGGGGAAACACTGACAGGTCCAAAGCCCATGTTGCTCTCCCATATACTGTGCGAGTTCATCTGAAGAACAGAAAGAAAGGTTACATTACATCATTAGACTATTTAGTTGCACATACCACACAATAGCGCGGTCATGCTCTCTCTACTACATGTTTGTTTTACAGCGTCATGGTCTTTAGAGGCGTCAGTGACACAGTGTCAGAGATACCACGTAATGCACATTGGTGAAAACAATTGTTGCGTCAATTAAAGCACGAGATATTTGCTGACAAGTGAAACTCCTCGAGGTAATCAATAAAGAAAGTAAAGTTAAGTAAGTAAAGTAAGTAAGATGTACGCAAACAGCCCTCTGGACATAGGTTCCCCACCCCTGTTCTCAGTTACATACATAATACATATGTATTATTAACACAGTAAGTCACGGCCCCTGATATAAATAAGCTGTTACCAGAATGACAACGTCCAAGTCGTAATGTATTGCTAAAGGCCCTGTACATTGTCAAAGTGGTGTAGTACTATGTTAGTTAAGGTTTGTCAGTGACTATTACAGCGTTCGACTGGTGGTGGAACGGCGTGCGGTTAAAGGCGACCTAACTGTAAGCTAAACTCTCTGCCAACGGCAGCTAATAAAACCACTATTGTGAATAGGATAATCAGACTCAACTGTTAGGCCTAGTTAGGCAGGTTTCAAGCCGCAAGTTAAGAAGTGAAACACTTCCCATTACATGGCCAATTCAACCATCAGGTTAATGAGCATATGAGTAGAACAGTCTCCAATGAAATGAATGACCGGGAACAACATGATCAACACATTTCAGATGGTATTCGCTCATTGACAATCAGGGTGTTGAATGTGGGGCAGCCCACAAAAAGCCGCTCAGCGCTGTTTGATCGCAGGGAAACCTTATCGCTTTCACCATGGATGAGCGCGAGCGCTAGCGCTCTCTCTCTCTCTCTGTCTCTCTGTCTCTCTCTCTCTGTCTCTCTCTCTCTCTCTCTCTCTCTCTCTCTCTCTCTCTCTCTCTCTCTCTCTCTCTCTCTCTCTCTCTCTCTCTCAAAAAAACATTTTTTTTAAAAAGGGAATAACAAGTAGCATAATGCGACCCAAGAGTGTGGATGGAAACATCCATGCTGTGTCATGTCATGCTCACCTGTGGCATGGGCGGCGGCCCTCTGTGCAGGAGATGCTGATGCCGTTGGTAGCTCAGCAGGGAATGGGCAGCAGCGCTCGAGAGGCCACAGGGAGGTGGGCCCTGGCCGTGAGGCATCGGCGGGAAACATGAGCGGTCTGGCTCTGCGGCACCCACTCCAGCGATGGCTGGGTCCGACCCCAAGAGCAGACGAGTCAGAGACTGGGCAAGATCACCACCTCCCCGCTCTTCCAGGCCTGGAGGAGGCAGCGTAGACGCGGGGGGACGGGAGGGCAAGGAGGACGGGAGGGGAACACTCCCCGGAGGCGGCGGAAGAGCGGCGCTGGACGCATCGCCACCAGCCAGGTCATCCCGCACCAGCTCGTCTAGCTCTGCCAAGCGCGCATGTTCCTCCTGCCAGTCATCATCTGGAAAACAAAACCATCGTCGTTAGACGCTCACATGCTGGGTGTCTCCGCGAAACTCCACAGCAAATGTGAAATAAATAACACTGCTGTGATGGCTGCGTGTGCACTCACCGACTGCACCAGCTCCAAAGGTGTCGTCATTGAACTGGTCGATGTCATCTTCCTCCTCACCCAACCCTTCCTCTTCCTCCTCCAGAGTACAGTCTTCATCCAATGACTGCAAGTGATGTATAGGGCGAAAGGGGGAAGACAGGTCAGCAAAAATAAGGACACACAAGAATGGACTTCTTAACGTTCTCCTTTTACGCACCTTACATTGATCATTCAAGTTTGCTTTTTAAATTGAGAACAGAATAGATACAATTCTGACATGATAGACTTGTAGACGAGACTGTAACCCGCAATCACACTTGTTGTCCACACAGTAATGCACTAGTAGCCATAAGAAAACAGCAACAAAATCACACTAGAACTAGAGCTAGTCCTGTTTGATGTTTGATTTAGAACTACTCTGCTAATCGGTCACCAGGAACATGCAACGTAGCTAGCCGTCTGCCCCATTTTTGGCTGCTTCAGTCATTTGCTATGTATATACACTACACAGCGTACATACAACGATAGAAAACGTAACAGGGCCAGCAAGATCAGCAGTGACTTCGAAGCAGAGATCGTGTGCTTTGAGACATCGGGGTGGTTTGGTTTTATAATACAGCATTGATGACATAGCATGGAAAAGGGATAGCTAAGGGTAAGTAGCTAGCCAAACGTACAACTGACGCAACAAACATCAAACACAGTTTTGATGTTGACTTTTCCTACACATGTCTATCGATAGTTCAAAGGCAGTGTTAATACATACAACTGTACAAGACCCAGTAAACAATCTTAGTTGCGCTACGGTTGCCTCAGGCCTGCTAACCATATACGGACGGGGTGACATGGAAGGGCTGGTGCTCATAGGCCGCACGCAACGTTAGGAATTTTTACTGCTAGCTAGCTGAGAGCAGCGACAAACAAAGCCTGAACGTTAACCTTGCACATATTTGACCAGTAAAGTCCCCACAGTCGTTGATGAGAACCGATGAAGTGCATTTAAATGACAAGGACAAAGGGACACCTTACCTGAAATCGGAACATGTAGCCTATCCTCACAGCGCCTGTGGAAGGCAGCTAGATTTCCCCTCTGACATACAACTGAGCCGCGCGCGAATTACGCAGCAATGGGGGTTTTGTGCACGCGCTCGTGGTGACGAGCACAGCATACACACTAGAATGGGGTTCTTCTGATGAGGTAACCCTGTTTTTAGCCAAGATTTTTTTTCTGAACTAGAAAAAATGTAACATATTATTAGGTGACATTTCAACTAACAAAAATGTAGAACCATGCATCCAAGTTGGTGAATATTTCCCCGGAATAAGGCGACACAAATGAACAAAAGACCATAACCTACATAGAGCTCTAATTATGGTGACGAGTGGCTCACTAGGCGCTCAGTTAGAACATTAAAAATCAAGAATAATTGTAGCCTAGACTGTAGCCTATTGAAACATTTCCTACATCGGACCAGGCTGTAGGCCTAAATAGGCTACCCTTTCCTTCTAAACCTATTATTATTATTATTATTATTATTATTGTTGTTGTTGTTGTTGTTGTTGTTGTTGTTGTTAAGTATTATTACTATTATTATTAGGACCCGCCTCGCTATTGTTTTTGTTTTGTTTCGTTTTGTTTGTTTTCTGCGCGCCTTTTGGTAGGGGTGTTACGCGGTACGTCCTCTAGGTGGCAGTGCTTTGCCATGTTGGAGGTCTGAGCTGAGGCTTCTTGATTTTCAGTATGCTCCAATACAATCCAGTGGGATGCTCTGATGTTGAACTTGTAGTCCTTAACTTAACTTAACTACGTAACCACTCTCGGCTGCGTTTCCCAAAAAACACATTAGTAGTAGGCCTACTGAAGTATGAGGTTCCCATTTGGCAATATATCAGAAATAGATTTCACATATTCACTAAAAGTTTATAGGCGTACATGCAATTTTACCTCATGTAGACTTAGCCTGATGTAGGCTTAGGCATATAGAAACAATTTTTGTGTTTTATGTATAAACTTTAAGTGATGTGAATGCCTAGGGGCCACTAGCCTACTTAGGCCATAACAGCAATTTGTGCCCCAACTGATGCCAAATGAAAAATGTAGACGAAGCAATCATCCATGAAGAAATTATTCAGAATTTCTATGGCAGAGAGAGAGAGAGAGAGAGAGAGAGAGAGAGAGAGAGAGAGACCCTTGCGAAAATCGACCACTTATGTCTCTTTTCCACTGGCAGTTTTCTGGTAGGCCTACAGCTCAACACAGCGCGACTCGGCCACCACTTTTTGCTGAACGATTTAGCTGTGTTGTGCCTATTCGAAAAGTAGAAAGTGACGGGTGAGTCACACTGTCAAGCTGTAGGCCTACCAGAAAACTGGCGGTGGAAAAGAGGCATACGTGTAATTTAATGGATCATTATAAACCGTGGTAAAGCCATGATTAGCTTTCAGAGTAAAACCATGATTAATTTTATAGGTAAAAAGTGTAAGGTGCGCGCACATCCGAAAGTAGCAACTCGCTACGGGTGCTGAATATCAAAAATAGTATATGGAGAAAAAGTAAAACAAATATTTGCCCACCGTAAAAGCTCCCTTGTCGTGATTTTATTGTGAAAAAAGGCACAACGTTTCGACCAGCAAGGTCTTCGTCAGGTGTGGTTACAGGTTACGGTGTGCGAATTTTATAGTTAAACCATAGTCAAACCATAGAAAACCGGCAGTGGAAAAGAGGCATTTGCATTTTGTGACAGTCCTTGTACCAATGTGGGCTTAGGTGCCTTGCTCCTCAAGGGCACATCAGCTATTGATGGAGGTGTAGGGAGAGATACCGTAAGTGTGGGATTCAAACCTGCAATTCTGTGATCTTCAGTCCAACTCCCTAACCATTACACCACGACTGCACACAAGTTTTTATGTTTTTTGGGGTAAGCATGAAACCCACAATTAGCCATGGTTTTTCGAGCATGGTTTGTGACTATGGTTAAACCATTGTCACAAACCATGCTGAAAAAAAACATGAAAACCATGAATAACCATAATCCATGGTTAGTCAGGAACCACAGTTTTCATGGTCACCCAAAAAAACATGGATAAGGCATAGTAATAATATATGGTTGGTTCAGAGTACTTAGTGTAACCATGACATAGGGCCTACAGTAAAACCATGGTAATTTTTCGTAAGGAGAGAGAGAGTGGGAGAGAGAGAGAGAGAGAGAGAGAGAGAGAGAGAGAGAGAGAGAGATTGTTGTATAGACATGTAGTTATCTCATCTTAACCAGACATACCGTAGCCTACATGGATCACACAGGGGACGCCTACACCAACCTCCAGGAAAATGAGAGCAGCGTGGGTGGAATTTATGAGACATTACAATTTAAAATGGCACCAAAGGGTAGGGGTAAGAATGACCTCTGCATTTATATGATTTTATTGTGATTATGTTACCTCAGCATTTACATTTAAGTTACACTTTACTTGATGCCAGCATCATAGCCATTACAAGTGTCATAACAGTGTCATGACATAGATGAGTCATAAACATTATGTAAATGTCATAAACGTTTTATGGTCATGAAAAGTTGACATTGTTTGGGCTGTCTTTACCAAAACCTAATCTCACTTAATAATAACAGTCATAAGATGTTCATGACATTGACATAATGTTTATGACACGTCCATGTCTGTATTATGATACTATTATGACACCGTCATGTCATACGTATGACACAGTCATCAAGTTAAGTGTTACCTACATTTATATGGCTATTGGATAACTCTGACCAACTAAAAGTTTTGTCTTAGTTTTTAACTGTGAATTATAGCTTGCTTGCGCTTTCCATTGAATTGACACATTTTGTAAGATATGCCCTGAAGACGTACTCAACTGGTTGTTAAATATCACATTTTATTTCTTCAGATTACATCATAAATGGCCAGAAACAAGATGAATTGAGCAGTACATTTTTTACTTTGTTATGAAAACATCCCTTTAGCCGACCTTTAGCAAAAGAGTAGGCCTACATGCGTCCTAATGAAATATTTCCAATGTTTTTCATTTACTTGAGAAATGGGACACACAAATGTATTCTGACTGTTGTAGGTAGTAGCAGGAAGTGAAAATTGAGGGTCCAAAGCAATCACAGATATTTTCCGTCTTGCAGGTGCTCTACCACAGAGAAAAGTCCACATTCCCACCGCAATATGTATCGGATTGGTCTGCATAGTTTCTACTGTTGCTGTTATTAGTCTTGGCATCAGGGGCACAATGATTAAAAGCCAATTGGAAAAGAGCTTCTCTAATCTCAGCCAGAAATCAGACACACTGGAGCACACCCTCGATGAAATGAAACAGGAGAATGACGCCTTACATATCAGTCTTAACAATATGAGTGACACGATTGAGAAACTTCAAATCATGATATCTTCAATTGGTAAGAGACAAATTAATCTAAATTTCATGAGAAGTGTGCATTTGATTTCATGTGATGCGTTGTGTACATGTGTATTTTAGAGGAGGGCCTCTGCCTGAACAGTTGGTTGAGATTTCAGTCAAGCTGTTACATGGTTTCTGCTGTGGAGACTGACTGGAACAACAGCAGAAGGACGTGCAGAGAGAATAATGCAGACTTGGTGATCATCGACAGCAAGGAAGAACAGGTATTGGACTGGAGGAAACAAAATTCAGGGTACACTTTATTTTAACGTGGCTTTAATTAGTGTACTTACTCATTAAGTACAGTGAAATAATTGGTGTATTAACATGTAAGTAGAGCTGTACTACATGTTATTACATCATATCTTTTACGTATCTAGATACCATGACAATAATAACCATAATGCATAAGGTGGCTTTGATGAGGCAAAGGGCTGAACTGAGGCCCAAGGCACCCTTGGAATGTACAGACACAGAAATACACATTGTTATTATGATGTTATTATATGGTTGTGACGTCATCGGTCGAACGCTCCATTCATTTCAACGGGGCTCCCCAACGTTCGCACGTCTGTTATTTTTCGATAACGGACGGGTTGGTCTATAACAGACCGCTGTCAATGGCAACAAGACTTTTCACTGCTAAAGCAATTTTCTTTTTTTGTAATTTTTTCTTTATTAAGGCTTAAGAGATACATACATCACAGGATATTATTCATGCTTTTCTCCTTTCAGTGTTTATAGAGTCACTTTCCTTGCCAAATCCACAACTGGTTACAAAAAAAAACAAAAACGTATATATAGGATTGTTTACGGCAGAAGAATCCCCAGAGAATATCCCACCATAGTCTTCTCAACACTGTATGTCTAAGCCACTTTTTCCAACAAAACTTTTTTTTTCACAATTACAATGAGAAAACAGAACAAGAATTGAACATTGAGGGGAGTTTCACTGTATTGCTTAAGAAAAAGAAATGACAAAATGAAATAAAGGACATGTACATAGTATATATTAGAAAAAGGTGCCTCAAGCAAAATCTGATCTTAAATTCGCTTGTTTAACATATCCAGTCAATCTTTGCCAGATCCTGGAGAAGTCTCCTAACTTTGTTTTTAGGGAGTAGGTCAACTTTTCCATTGTATATACATCATGAATTACATCTAACCACTCTCCTATTGTAGGAGGGTTTGGCTTTAACCATCTCCTGGATATTGTTTTTTTGCTTGCTACCAGCAGAATTAGTAACAGCTTCTTATCCCAGTAATCCCAGACATCCATTGCAATATTCCCAAAGTATAAAGTCTCAAAACTATAAGGAATGTCTACATCAAAGAGCTTGTTCAGGTGGTAATGAACATCCTGCCAGTAAGGTGATACTATAGGGCAATCCCAGAAGATGTGAAAATGGTTGGCCTCTTTTGCCCCACAGGCCCTCCAGCAGGCAGTACTTGGTAGTTGTGTACGTTACTGTAGTGGTTTTATAAAAATCTAGATATTTTTTTTCCAACTATATTCGCGCCATGTATTTGAGCATGTTGTTCCCCATTGCAATCTCCACAGATTTCCCCATTCTTCTTCAGATATTATAATGCTACCTTCTTTTTCCCATCTGTGTTTAATGTACAGGGTGTTGTCTGGGCTAGCTTGTCGTAATGCTTGATATAGTTTAGATACACTCTTCTTGCAAGTTCCTGAGCTAATTGTCACAAGGAACACGTCTAAGATGCCTGTCTTTTGCCCCTCTATCGTTCTGGCTATATTCTCCTGAACATATCGCCTTAGTTGAATGTATCTATAGAAATCTTGAGGCTGTAATCTATTCTCCTGCTGCAGAAGCTCAAAGCTTTTGAGTGCGCCTTTGCTTACAAAGGAGTGGTAAGTAGTCAGCCCTACTTTAGACCAGGTCTTAAAACTAGAATCCAAAGTGTTAGGGGAGAAATCTGTGTCATAGGCGCACCAACGTAGTATTTTTATGCTTTGTTCTAAATCACAAAGTTTTATTACTTTCTGCCATATTTTCAATGTAGTGTTAATCCATGGGTTGTTTTTCCCAATCATATTGTTTATTAATTTTGTGTCTGCCATTACTGCTGCTAAAGGAATCTTGCTGAAACTGCTCTCTATATCTTTCCATCTTGCGAAATATGATGGGTTGCTCCAGCACAGAAGAGGTCTTAACTGGGCTGCAAAATAATATTCCCGCAAACAGGGAAGGCCAAGACCGCCATGATCTTTATGTAGTTGGAGAGTTTTGAACCTAATCCTGGGCCTTTTGCCTTGCCACAGAAATCTAGATATCATTTTGTCCCATTCTATGAACTGTTTTATTGGTATGTCCACTGGCAGACTCTGGAAGAGGTACAAAAGTCTTGGTAGCACATTCATTCTTATAGATTCAACCCTTGAGTAGAGACCAAGGAAGGGAATAGAGCCCCACCTCTGTATGTCAGATTTAATGTTGTTATTTAGTGGCCCATAATTTAAGCAGGTTAGTTTTGTGATATCTTTTGGGAGATTTACTCCAAGATATCTAATATGGTCTGTCTCCCATTTTAGATTGTATTTTCCTACCAGGGAGCTGGAGGGACAAAAATTGAATGTTAGCACTTGGGTCTTCTGGACATTTAGTTTATAACCAGAAAGGGCACCATAATTTTCCAATCCAGTCATAAGTTTAGGGAATGTCAGGTTAGGCTTTGTTATGTATACTAAAACATCATCTGCGAAAAGGGCAAGTTTGTGTTCCTCGTTGTGTATATTTATACCTTTGATGTCACCATTCTGTCTTATCCACTGACTCAGGGGTTCTATGAATAGTGCGAAAAGCATAGGGGAGGCTGGACATCCCTGCCTTGTTCCCCGTTCCAGGGTAAATGATTCTGAAAGGGATCCATTTACCTTAATCCTGGCAGTAGGTTTATCATATAGGGCTTGGAATGTCTTAATGATTGATTTATGAAATCCAAATTTTGATAAAACTTTGTACAGGAAGGACAATCTGACTGAGTCGTACGCCTTCTCTGCGTCCAAACTTACCAACATTGCTTCTGTATCTTTTTGTATAATATGATTGATGATATGAAGTGTTCTTCTCACGCTATCCTGAGTTTGCCTTTGTCTTATAAAACCAGTCTGGTCTGTGTGGATTAACATTGGTAGAATTTTATCAATTCTATGTGTCAGTATAGATGTAAATAATTTGTAGTCTATATTTAATACACTAATAGGGCGGAAACTGCCGCACTCCAACAAGTCTTTCCCTTCCTTGGGGATTACTGAAATTGTTGCCTCTTTCCAAGATGGTGGAATTTTGTTTTCCCTCAAGACCCAGTTGAAAGTGTCCAACAATATAGGAGCTAACTTTTCTTTTAGAGATTTGTACCATTCCCCAGTAAAACCATCTGGGCCTGGTGACTTGTTTGCTTTTAACCTTGAGATGGCGGCATTAATCTCATCTGTTGTGATTGCTGCAGCTAGTTGTTGATTTTCTTCTGCAGAGATAGTGGGGAGGTCAAGTGCAGCCAGAAATGTATCAATATGTGAAGAATTGTCTATATGTTGCTGAGAGTATAATGTCTGGTAAAACTTTTCAAAACACTGCTGGATTTTCCCTTGTCTATGTTCAATTGCCCCAGAATCGGGATTTCGAATCTTAGAAATTGTGTTGTCTGCTTGCTGCTTTTTCAATTTATATGCCAATAATTTCATTGCCTTCCCTCCAACCTCATAGTACCGTTGCTTTAGAAATAGAAGCTTATTTTGTATTTCTTGTGTGCTCATTTCCTCTATCTCTCTCTTAACCTCTTTGATTTTTTGTTTTTCGGCCTCATCTGAGGTGGTACTGTGGACCCTTTGCAGGTGCTTTAGTTTAGTCTCCAACTCTTGACGCTTTTGTAGTCTACTTTTCTTTAAAAAGGAGGATATGGCGATGATTTTACCCCTCATAACAGCCTTAAGTGAATCCCAGAGGATACCAGGTGTGACCTCCCCATTATCATTTAAGTCCATAAATATGTCAATTTCCGTTAGTAAACACCTCTTAATATCTGGATTGTTCAGTATATTTGAGTTCAGTCTCCATAGTGTAGATCTTTTTTCCCTGTTAAATGACATGTGGATAAACACAGGACTGTGATCTGAAAGAGTAATTGGACCTATGTTACACCTCTCAATTTTATGTAAATCCCTACTGAAAATAAAGAAATAATCTATCCTGGTATACACTGAATGTGGCGCTGAATAGTATGTATAGTCTCGGGTAGTAGGGTGTAGTTCTCTCCATATATCTATAATACCCAGTTCCTTCATTAAGTCAACCATTTTTCTACTAATAGGTTTTGTCTCAGACTTGCCATTTGAGACGTCTAGCGATGGCTGGAGATGTGTGTTGAAGTCCCCTCCACAAATGACCACCCCTTGCGCTTTAGTTGTCATCAAATCAAACATTTTCCTGTAAAACATCCACCCACTGCCTGGAGGAGCATAAACATTGAGTAAAGTAACTACAGTGCCTTCTAATTTACCTGTAATCATCAAATACCTGCCTTCTGTGTCTGTGAGTTCTGACATGCTCATAATTCACACCCCTTGCTATCAATATAGCAACACCTCTTTTGTGTCCTGACCTATCTGATGATGCAAAAACATATTTAAAACCCATTCTGTTAAGTTTGGCATGCTCTGTGGTATTTAGGTGAGTCTCTTGCAGATAGGCTACTTGAACCTTATCTTTTTTGAGCTGTGCTAAAATTTTCCCTCTTTTGACTGGGTTATTCAAACCATGAACATTATATGTGGCTATATTTACGTTCTGCATTAAGGCTCATCAATAATCATGTCCTATTTGAGTGAACAACTACCCCTGTGCAGTAAAGAACAACTGCAAACATACATATTGTAAACATTGAACTGAAAAAGAAGAAATAAAAAGAAAAAACAAAAACTTCCACGCAATGAGTCTTACTGAAGACCCTCCACCAGGTGGAGGTAGGTGGGTTTGGGGGATAGCCTCCCTCTCGGTAAGTAGGAGGCCCCCCTGAAGTGTCCGCTTTAGGTCCCATGTCCATTTGTATTCCCGAGTGTATAATAGCACAGTATAACTTTTTATAGCAAAGGTTTGAACCATTGTTCTTTTATGGACTACACACAAGCAAACTCACCACCATATTGAGGCAAGGATCAAGCCCGTTCACTTTTTCCCTTACTAACCGCTACCCGCGTTGTGGGAAGATTCCTCTCTTCGGAAGGCTTGTAAACGCTCTTTGTAGTTTGGCGCTTCTGCGCCGGTGTTTTTCCCTCGCCGGCGGGCTCGCCCGGTCCTCTGCCATGATAATTTCCTTAGGCGCTCCATCATCGTCTCCGGTTGCTTGACAGGGGCGGCGATGTCGAAACCTCTCCGAGCCAGATCTCTTGTTGCCTCCTCGGCCGTGTCGTAGATCTCCTCTCCTTCTTGATATCGCACTTTCAACCGGGCAGGAAACAGCGTGTTGAACTTGATGTCATGGTCCTTGAGGATCTTTCGAACCGCCGCATACTCCTTTCTTTTATGTAGAATCCTCGGGGGGTAGTCATTGTCCACGTTAATTTGGTTTGTATCCAGCAATAAGCCTTTCTTTTGCCACGCTTTCCTGAGAACCATCTCTTTGGTCAGGAAGCTGGCAAATTTAACAACGACAGATCTTGGCTGGGCGTTTGGTGGGGGCACATCTCCTAGTGAGCGGTGGGCTCTCTCAATGTTCAGGGCTGTATCGCCAACGTCAAGATTGTCCCGTATCAACTGTTCCACAAACTCAATCACTGATGTGCTGACCTTTTCAGCCCCCTCTGGGATTCCGTATAACCGAAGGTTATCACGCCGTGAGCGGCTCTCTTGGTCGGTTAGCCTCGCTTCCATCTGAGCATGTAGCTTTAGCATTTCAGACACAATATCCTCGACATTTTGAATTCTTTCTTCTGCCTTTTCGATTCGACTTTCGGCTTCCTCCAGCTTTGTGTTGGTTCTGGCTAGTTCTTCCTTGATTTCTTCCATCTGTGATTTGTTATCTTGTCGGAATTCTCTTAACTCTCGAAGTATCAGATCCAAATTAGCCGTGGGCTCCTCGACAGGATTAGCAGTATTTCGAGTCCCTGTTTGCCTCTGTGTCCTGGGTTCTTTCGAGTCTTTTTGGCCCCTACCTGCCATATTTGCCCCTTAATGTGTAAATGATAGTTCTGTTTGAAATTTAATGAATTAGGGCTTGAAATATAAATCTACTCGGGAGCTACCGCTTTATGCTGCCATCCGCGTCATGGCCGGCCGGAAGTCTAAAGCGACTTTTCAACAAGACTCTAATCAGCTGCTGTGATAGACAACACATGTTGTCCTGGCTACCTAGCTGTTAGCGGTGTTCCACAACGGCACTGTTTTGTTTTGCGCAGCAACAATCTTTTGACATTAAAAACTATAATAGACTTCACATTAAATAGGCCTAAAGAAATGTCCCCGCCATGTGTGAATCATTTAAGTATATCCATATAATAAGCGGGTTAACTTTCGGCGAGTCGTCGGGGTCTAAAGATTCTCTCTGTCGTGCTGCTATTCCACGGTAGCGACCTTCTCGCCGAACGTTAACCCTTACGTAACAACATGTACTACAGTTGTACTTACATGTTATGACACCAGTTATTCTAATGAGTAAGTACGCTGTAATTAAAGCCCTGTTAAAATAAAGTGTTGCCAAATTCAACATTAGAGGTTGTGAAGTCCAAATGCCCAGATGACTACATAAGGATTATTCTCAACTATTGGCAGTTTCCTTGCTCAATTTGTTGTTACTGCAACTACAGTATAAGTGTCAAAGCATTGTGTTTTTGAAAGATTTGTTGTGGGGCAGCATTCTAGTTGTATAATGGTAATAAAGGTTCTCACAGGGATAGCACTACAAGTCTCTCTCTCTCTTTTCATTTGAGGGGCCACTTCAAATTCCTCCAAGGGCCGGAAAAGTCCTCCAAGGACCGTACTATGAACACAAACCAGGGTTTCCCCCTGCACCTTAGGCCTATATTGAAGGCTAGGTCCCCTGAAATATAACATGGGCTAATTGTGTTGCAAATGTAATTCTAAGATTCCTTTACAAAACATGTCATATTTCATGTGAACTTAACATAAAAATTATATCGGGGGCCGGATAAAATGGCCTCACCCCTGGTGTATATGCATGCATGTGTCACATTCAGAGCATACAACATTAATCTGAATCTCACCGATTTGAGAAGCACACAAGAATATTATTATCCTGTTCCTGATTTAATTGAGGTCTAATTAATGATGTTTCTAGGAGTTCTTGATTGGCGTGGGCAAGGACTCTAAAGAAGTTTGGATTGGCTTGAGTGACAGTGACCAAGAGGGGACATGGAAATGGGTGGACGGCACTCCATTTACTGAGGGGTAAGAGACTCTGGAAAACGAAAATAACACGGCTATATAGAAGAAGGTATCCCCCGCCCTCCCATACTTAACTCACTTGATGCCTATGACGCTTAAGGGCGTCATAACGTTCAGTATCAATGATGCTGAAGAGTGTCAATTCAGTTTTTCATGGTGGGGTGTTGAGATGGGCATATAGAATAAAATGTTCTGTGGGTGTTGGGAGGGAAAAAAACACCCAAATGCTGAGAATGCTCTGGCACTGCTGGGTTGTATTATTTAAAAATGGCTGGCATACAATAAGTTAAAAATCTAGTGTGTCACGGGAGAGGACTAAGGCAAGAAAGTAGGGAAGGAAGTCACCGTCAGATGTGTAAAGTATTTTTCTGGGTTTTTGTTTTGAGCAGTACCAAAACTATTGTTTCAATGTTGTTATGTCTTCATCAGTCATCAGAGTTTTGACACTGCAACTAATGAAGCAGAAAAATACTTTCCACATCTGAAGATGCGCCGATAAAGTATAGTGTGTGTGTGTGTGTGTGTGTGTGTGTGTGTGTGTGTGTGTGTATGTGTGAATTATATGCTATTTATCTATTCGATTTATTTAATCTAATGACTGTAATTTTATAATTTTTTCATGTGGGACATATTGAGCTGCACTATAGGCAGGCCGCTGACAGGTTTGGCCGGGCCCAGGACAAATTAATCTGCAAGGGCCCCCCAGCCCAATACATACAATGTAATGAGGACCCAATTCTGGGCCTCCTCTCTCCTTGGGCCCGGGACAACTGTCCCCTTTGTCGTCGTCCCCGTCGGCAGCCCCTGGCTTTATGAAATTATATAATGATATAAATGACACTTGCTGTGCCTTTCCCCAGGTTCTGGAGGTCTGGAGAGCCCAACGACAGTAATGGAAATGAAGACTGTGCTGTTCTGAATCTCAACATACAGGCCTGGTCAGTAAGAGGCAACCCAACAACATCCCTCCAGGCATGGAACGATATCCCCTGCTATCGCTCCATACCTTCTATCTGTGAGAGGAAGCTGTAGTGACATCTGTCTTCCGGGATAAAACTTCTCTTGTTGCCAAAAGAGTTTATCAGCGTTCATAAAACTCTAGGTGAGGCAATGTGAAAAGGAAATGAAATATCTAGAAAGTTACTATACCCCTTATATACAGTGGATAACTTTGCATACCATGTAAGCTTTCCTTGCTGTAAGATGTGAATATTTTGTTCTATAACGTTTTCATTTGATTTGATGGGATTACATCAATTGGTGAAATGTTGCTGTTGCCATTTAATATTGTTCTCCTCTGTGGCTCTGAAAATACTATATGTCAACATTGTTTTCTGTGCATTGCTTCAGAGTCATTGTAATTTATGTCCCCATATTCAAAAATAGCTTTTATGATACATGTTACATTCATACATTACATTACAGATTAAAACTTTGATACAAATATGATTACACTGCATTGAGCCATGAGCATTAATATTGTTTCAAATTGGGAGCTACCTTAAACTATGAGTTGTAAATGCATATTCCGTTTTTCTTCGCTAAACTAGCAAACAGCAAGGGAGAGACTTGTATGTGCTTGTGGTGTAGACTGAAGGAAGTTTCATTTGACACTTTCGAACAAGTAACCATGTGAGCTTTAACCTCACTGCTGACCATGTAAGCCTACTCTTATTTTACACAAGCAGGTGCTAACCATGAGAACAAGAACATCTGATTGTGGAGTGCAGAGGCCTTTTGGTGTGTGTGTGTGTGTGTGTGTGTGTGTGTGTGTGTGTGTGTGTGTGTGTGTGTGTGTGTGTGTGTGTGTGTGTGTGTGTGTGTGTGTGTGTGTGTGTGTGTGTGTGCGAAATGTAAAAAGTGGCCATTAATTTTTTTCCTCTTCTGATGAAATAATGTTCCCAAGTCAGTCTACTTAGTCTACTCAACATCAAGTCGCCCTGTCAGCTCTTTTTCAATGCAAGGCAAGAACATTGTGATTTCTTGTGAGGACAAGAACTGATCATGTAATCTTCACTGGTTGAAAGTGAGTTGATAAATCTCCCTCATTTTACAAATTCTAGCGTGTGTATGATGTCAAATGGGTTATACACACATTTTTCTACCACTAGAGTGCATCTTAGTAGCCTCTTACTGCAGGTGGGGTCTCTGGCTGGCCTATTCCCTATTTGCTGAAAATACTCAACATCATAACAACATTGCTATGACAGCACAGACAAGAGGGCCTTAAGTAACAGATTAAGACATGGCAATTACAATGTTGGTGACAGGAAGGTTATGATGCGGTGATCTCTTCCACTTCAATGCTGCCACCGAAGAAGCTGAAATTCTGTTTTGTTAACCTCTTCAATTCACTATGGAGGAAAAAAGGACACCACTCCACCACCAGCAATTGGGTGGGCGATTAACCTTTAAAAGAATGTTCGGGCAGTGAAAGTTCTATAGAATTCTGGGCGCCATACAATACAATTTGGAATTTTAGAATCTTGCAATGTTATAGAACACATTCTTTTTTTATAGAATGTTCAAATACCAACACTCTTATAGGTTAGACAATAGACTGCTTTTGGGCAATAGGCCAATAGAGAAGCAATGTCTCAGATTCTACAAAAATGAGTAAAAACAGCTTTCATCCTTTCCCTATGCTGATGAAAGTACTGCTTTTGGAAATAAATATATACTCTAATAATAATATATCCTGTGTCAGTCTCAGTGTCTGTCTCATCAGGGCTGGGTGTGGTGGCCATTTAATGAAATATGATCTTTACTCACTGTCTGTTGCTAGGACACCCAAGAGGAGGAAGCACTCCGCTCACCAGCGACCGGGTATGTCCTTTGTAAATAGAGAACCATTTCAGAGCAGCAGTGTGAATGTAAGCTAGGGTTGTACATTAATATAACTTTCTAAAACGCAGGCATTGTTTAGCAGAAGAGTTGGTAGAGCGCTACTAGTGTCCCTCAAAACCAACTGGTGCTCTTGGAAGGGGTTCAATGTTCAAAAAAGACTGAAGGAAAAAAATCCTTGGTCCAGGCACTTCAGTTGGTTAATGTGGTAAAAAAAAACTTTATTTAAAGGGCAAATGCATTAAAAAAACACCAACGCGTTTCGGCAATGTGGCCTTCATCAGGGTGTGGGTGTAACAGGCATTGTTTATTATACAAATTATAATTATTATTATACATATTATAATTATTATACATATTATACATCTGTCATCTGGCTGTGCTTCCTACGTGTGTATACTGTTGTATATTGTGGTATAATTAGGGGACAAATGATCACTATAGTTAAGTTTGCAGTAAAAACATTTTTTAATGTAGAATGACCCTGTGGTATAGGGAAACAAGAAATCCCTGTCTGGGTTGGGTGGTATAAACAAAATACACTGAAATTACACATGTACACACATTCACTGGACAAGACAGATTTGAAGACAAAGAATAATACTTATTTGACTGAAAGTGATCAAAACAAAGGAATTCTTTTTAAACAAATATATTTATTAGATATGTGTATGGGCAAAGAGTGTGTGAATAATGAAAATTAGACAACTAAGAAAATGTTGGATGGAGTCATGACTGATTGTCACTCCTGCTGAAACCTTTAATCTTCACTCATTTCTCATATAGTGAACTTTGTGTGTCAACTTTGTGTAAGTCACAGTATTTTTATATTGAATATGAGATGCTTGGCAACATACACAAAATAGGCTTGTAGACTTGCACTGTTTAAGTAGGATTCAACATCTACTGATGATAAGCGCATAATGAAATGTAGCTTCAGAGGTGATGTAAGACTCCACTCGCTGCCACTTCGCCATCTGCACCAGAGCCATGTGGTTGAATTTTGGCGTAGACAGATGTCAATGTTGACTCTTCGTTCTTCGCGGGCAGTTCTCGTATGTCCTGTTCTCTTCCCTGGAATGAGGACACAAGAGACAGAGAGGGAATAGGGAGGAGGTGGTGCAGAGGTGAAAGCCAAAGAAGACAGGGAAGAGAAAGCATGCAGGTGCTGTCAACTGTGTCATGTGATACTAGACCGGTACATTTTCACATGTCTTGAGGCGAGTTGCTTTCTATTGTCACACACTATTTCACATGATCTGCTGCGACCACCTGGACCTGACTGTTTGCAGGAAATGGGGCATGTGGTTGTCGAGACGTGTGCGCGAGATGCTCTGAGACTTTCGCTGTGTGGGTGCAAGTGAAAGACGAAGCTCAGCTCTGCTGAAACCACACTGAATGTTCCCAATACTCTTGACAAAGAGCATATCTGGACTGGGGGAGAAATAGGGCCCGGGCACTTTTGGCTTAAAGGGGCCCCTCAAAATTAGTGGCACAGAACTGACTCATCGGTGGGCCCCACACCCTTGTGTGCCTCTATTTTCAGAAATATAGAAAATATATATATATATATTACATTTCTGAAAATAGAGGCCCACGAGGGTGCAGGGCCCACCAGGAAATGCCCATAATATGCCAGATGGCCAGTCCAGCCCTGACAAAGTGTATGTGTGTCAAGTATATCGGAGAGGTGTGTAGCCAAAGCCAACAAATTACTCTGTAACACTGAACTGGAACACATGCATGCATTCTGGTTTTCATAACCTCTCTCATCTCACATCTCTTGCACGGATGTCTAAAATCATCATTTGTTGATTGATGTTCAACTAAATTTGTGTTACTAACCTGTCTGTGTCTCAAGTCACTGTGCAATATCTCTGAGTACTGTACGTCATCTTGCTGTTCTTCATTTGTAGATCGAGCTAAATGATAAATATATACACGTTACCATTGACGTTGGGCAAAATACAGACGAATTTGCAATTGTACCAGAGATGTTCTATTGGGAACTAAGAAAATCTTTGGTTGTACAACAAGGCTACAAACCCCTCATGAGGTAGAGTAGGCTGTGGCAGTTATAGTGTTAAAGTGATACTGTCCCATTTTTGGAAATAAGCTCATATTACACCTCCCCTTGAGTTAAATAAATGAGCCTTACCTTTCTCCTGTACTCTCAACCGTTCTCTGTATGGCAGTGCAAATTTTACCTCCATGCTAGCAGTTACGTAACATGAAGTCCTATGAGACCAGCTGGCAGCTAACTGGTCTCATAGGANTCAATGTTAACNGCTAGTTTGGAGGTAAAATTTACACTGCCGTGCTCAGAGAACGGTTGAAAGTACAGGAGAAATGTAAAACCCAATTACTTAACTCATGGGGAGGTGTAATATGAGCTTATTTCCAAAAATGGGACAGTGTCACTTTAAGTGGGATGCGGCATGCTGTTATGGGGAGATGCTCAGTTGGTTGGTTTATTGTTAACTGTAACAGGAACTTCTGCTTTGGCTGTTTACAGAGCAAGCATGGTGACCAAGGTGATACGGGACTTTCCCAGTGGACTAGATACTTCATGTTTCCCCTATAGTAGAGTATATTTAACTTTTCAGAGGGATGTATATCTCTTTGCATTCAGGATACTTTATTGGAACATCATTTGACCTAAACAGTAGGCCTACAATTAACATTGAAAGTACAGAATAGGATGTAACTTTGATACCACATTTATTCTAAAACAGATGATTTGGACAAATAGCTACCTGCCTTTTATGTACGGTTTCTTTTTCCTCAAACAGAAAACTCCTCCCACTACAGCACAGATTGCACAGAGAACAGCAACGCAGATTATGATGATGTTTTTTGTGGTTGGATCTGCTGAATGAGAAACAAATAAATGTTAACAGTATTGCCAAAAGACATGCATTTTGTGATGCTTCAATCAGTTATTATTCCACCATTATGGTACATCCCAATAGAAAGTGTTTAATTTATGGAAATTTCACAGTTAAGGTTTTGACACATAGACCTGATACAGTTCAATTACGTAGGCCTACACAGTTCTTCATAGTTTTCCTCTCTTGCAAATATCAGCAACTTGGCCAGTCTCACCTTCATCAGTACCGGCAAGGCACTCGTTGTTTATGTCATCGTGCAATAGATGGACAGTCTGATTAGTGGCAGGGTTGGAGGCCACGCAGTAGTAACTAGGGGAATGTTCCCTTATATTTTGAAGGACATACGGAATGTTATGAATGTTCTTGCTTTGGTTGACAAGCACATCTTCTTTGAACCAGGCCAAAGACACATTTCTGCTCTTTTCTTCATAGCACATCCAGACACAGGAACTGTTGCCATACAGCTTCAGCTGAGGGTTGGGAACCTCTGCAGATGGGAGAGATTTAAATTCAAAAACTGATAAACATACATCAACACAGTTCAGTTTCAGTCCGACAGTTGGCAGATGAATATTCTTTTCCAGATGTAAACACACACCATCCTAAGTGCCTTCAGGTGCCTTCAAGATCTGACTTTGTGGATATATAATGTACGGTGAATATGTGCAATGTTGTATGTAATCGTCACTAGTTTGAGAGACAGGGGTGGCTTAGCCCCAGAGGAAGAAAATGTGCGCACCGGATTTTTTTAAGCTCAAGGTTTTGTCTATGAATTAATTATTTTAAGAGCAAAGAAATCCTGCACACTGTCCATTCCACCAACGAACTTTAATACATTGTTTCGGTCATCCGACCTTCTTCATGTTGTATTAAAGTTTGTTGGTGGAATGGACAGTGTGCAGGATTTCTTAACACTTGAGTGACAACCCCACTGGGATAATATCCTACGCACCTGCCCACAGAGGTGTGCAAAAGCGTCTCACCGATTTTTAAACACTAGTTACAATGGATTTTTTTTTTAATTCACATTTTAATGAACATTCATTATATGTAAGCTAAACAAAACATTTCAAAACTGATGAATATTATGTACGGAAGTTAAAATGATTAGATACAAAATGCAGAGAGCATAATTTACACAAGGACTAGGAACTTTAAGGAGTTACTAACTGCGCGTCTCCAGGAGAAGCAGTGGTCAGGAAGCGATTCATTCAAACAGGTTCCTTACTTGGAAAACTATGCATCCCCGGCAGATATTAGGTAATTTTTACTCCATTAGTAGCTATTTTAATCAGTTCATGTGTGTTTTCAAACTGTTAAGACAAATATTAAAGCTCAACTATAATTTCAAGACGATGTCAAATGGATTTATTACACGGGTATTGTGAGTGAAAATTGGTACTTTGGGTCGGAAGATTTCATCCGTGTAAGTAATTACACTTTTCTCGAGGTGTCAGCCACAAAGCACAATCCTCTACCTGTTTTCCCCCCCGATAACATATTGCTGTGCACCCTGCTTTTATTGCTGTGCAGTAGGATATAAGTGGCATTAAACAATAAATAAGCAAACAGGAACTTGTATTCAGATTAACTTGCCTTCTTGGTGGTTCATATTCAGTGCTTTACTGCATTTGTTTTTGGAAAAATGTAAAATCGTTAAAGGGTGGCTAATACTAATGTAAGGGGGCCTAAAGCCTACCTAAAATAGGGCTAATGTCGGCCCTGTATGTAATGTCTTTGTGTTCATCTTCTGTATTTATGTATGTATGTTACTGGACACCTTAATTTCCCTCTGGATCAATAAATGATACTCTACTCTACTCTACTCTACTCTACTTTATATGTCACATTCAGAGCTGGAAAAGTCTTTCTGGGCATTTTGAGGGAAATAATAGCTTATACACCATGGCTGTTGGTGCATATAATAAACTAAACACACAATCTGCTCTCATCTTGATCCGCTTTCCTCTTATCCCATAGTCTATCTACCTCATGGCTACCTAACTTGGTCATTTCTGATTCCAAACTACTTGACAATGTATGACAAAATATGTCAGACATAATGTGAAGAGGTTTGGCAGAATGGTTGAAGGTATTTATTCAAACAGAAAATGTATCAATAAAATTGACATTTCAGCTTAACTTCAAAATGGCATGTCTTCTATTTTAAGTGTGTTATATGTACATGTAATGATTTCAACAAGGACATCATACGCCCCCATAAATAAAGTATACTCAGGCCCTCTGCACACCAATTCCGCCAAAGTTTGGCACTCTGCTCGGACAAATTTTGATTCCACTGCTTTCTATACAGCCCCGCACACCGGCGCAGATGTTCAGACATTCACGGACATCTGCGCTGGTGTGAGGGGTTGTATTGAAAACAGTGGAACCAACATTGGCAGAGCAGTGCGCTGCACTTTGGCGGAACCGGTGTGCAGAGGCCCTGATAAAAGAGTGCAAGACAGCCAGCAGATTTGGTTCACTGTTTCAGACTTAACAGCTGTACCTAAAGTATATGTAATAGGAGTGTGAACTGATATGGTCGGCCAAAAACATCAGTGGCCCACTGAGAATGGCCAGTTCAGTGATAATCGAATCTGGCCAAGGGTAGTGGCATGAGACTTCATAATATCAATCATAGACACCCAGTATAACATGAACAAAGCATGAATATGGAAAAAGTAGCTGCCATCTGGCGCTCACTTCAGGAATAATGCACAGGGTAGGTGGATGAGGGTGTCATTGCATGACAGCTGTAGGCTATCACATCACAACTTTATATATTGATATCTGATAAAGGCCATGCCACCCAAAATTATTAATGATTAAATGATTAAAAGAACAGTAGGCTACTTGGAGCCTTGGTGTCGCAGACATTATGTTTGTATTTGTTTTCTGCCCATGATGTCATGAAATTAAGTTACACGTCCCACTACCCTTGGCCAGATTTGATTATCGCTGAACTGGCCATTCTCAGTGGGCCACTGATGTTTTTTGCCAGCCACATCAGTCCACATGCCTATTTCACATATACTTTAGGTACAGCTGTTAAGTCTGAAACAGTGAACCAAATCTGCTGGCTGTCTTGCACTCTTTTCTCATGGCCTCTGCACACCAGTTCCGCCAAAGTGCATCACACTGCTCTGCCAATGTTTGATTCCACTGTTTTCAGTACAGCCACACACACCAGCGCAGATGTCCGTGAATGTCCGAACATCTGCACCGGTGTGCGGGGCTGTATAGAAAGCAGTGTAATCAAAATTTGTCCGAGCAGAGTGCCAAACTTTGGCGGAATTGGTGTGCAGAGGGCCTAAGTATACTTTATTTATGGGGGCGTATGATGTCCTTGTTGAAATCATTACATGTACATATATAACACACTTAAAATAGAAGACATACCATTTTGAAGTTAAGCTGAAATGTCAATTTTATTGATACATTTTCTGTTTCAATCAATATCTTCAAACTGCATCTTACACCATTCTGCTAAACCACGCATTAAAGAAACACTATGCAACTTTTTCATAGTCATGAAATGGCTTGGAACTCAGGGTTTTGCTTGACTGACCCGTTATGGCGAAAATGGGAATATTTCCATCACCATCTGGTGGTTCTGCTCCGAAACAGCACTTGCAGTTTTGCCTGGAGGCGCCGCGCCCTTTGTTGTTGTGGAATTTGTGGCCGCTAGGGGCGTCTAGATTTCTATGGTGTATGAGTGGAATGAATGAGAGACCCATTCATCCCCTTCGTTTGCTAACTAAGCAGCAGCAGCTCGCTGAAAGCTGGCTACTGGCTAGCTGATTGTAAAATATCACGCTGGCATGCAGCGAAAACAACGAATGGGACTGCAAATAAATCACGAGCTAATTGAGATGAAAGGTTTGGACAGGCAAATAAATCGCTTATGTGAACATTGGAAAAGGGCTTCAAAACGGAGAGAGCCGAACGCCAAAAGACAAAATATGTGGATTTCATCACTCATGCACTGCACTGGGATATGCATTAGCATTCTCAAAGTCCACGCCACCTCGTTTTAGTTTACAAAGCTACACAAATGTATACGAGTTGAAATCTGATGGCGCACATTTTACTTGATGTCAAAGGACACAATCAGTCGAGCGAGGCTAAAAATGTTGTTGTCGATCAAGAGGAAACAAAACGTGATCTCTAGCCGGCTTATGGGTGTCCACTTTCACTTTCAACACCACACAAGATAAAAACGCGTCTTGTCACCTCGACTTGGAAATCAAATCTTTATTAGGCCTATTACAACAAAATAAGCAATAGCCTTTTGTCTCCTCGTTCTCCTAATGTACAGGTACTATATAGTTACTGGAAATGTGAAATAAAGACGGGGATATCTGCCGGGAACAAGTGGATCAAATAATAGTATCCATCTGAAGGAAGTGCAAACGTGATTGCAGTTGTGTGAAGTGAATAGACGAAGCAGCGAACTCATAAGCAAGGGAGAGAATCGCTGATAAAGCCCCTTAGAAGTGGAGAGAGCTGAATGCAAGGAAGGGAATCTGGCTAATTACAGAAGACGAAGAAATTTAATTCGCACATAATATCGAAGCCAATGTCTGTCTAATTTAGTTCAATGCACATTTTCGGCAGAACCACTAGAGGCCGCCATAAAGTTGTTTACATCGGTGTGTTTATGTCAAAGTTGCATTGGATATCTTTAAGTCTGACATATTTTCATTGCCAAGTAGTTTGGAATCAGAAATGACCAGTGCTGTGTTCCATTACCCGTACTTACCGCCCTTTCCGCACTGTGTTTGGGTACGCAGGGTGTTCCATTTCTAATCGCGACGGTAAAGTGTACTGTAAATTACCCGGATAACGCCCCCAAAACGGCCATTTTTCGAAGTGTGGTCATAGCCTTTCTACTGTACACTTTTCGCACTCAACGGCCGCCATGTTTGTGACGTAGTTGAGTGCCAGATCTGTCAAACGGTTGAATCTCCGTGATAACAGCATAGTTTTGATTCCAAAGACAATCGCCATGTGTATTAGAGGCAGGGGTAACTTAAAAAAGTGTTAGCATAAGGAACAGTGCCTTCCGTGTTGAATTGCATATTGGCGGTTGGTAAACTCGGATGTCACGCGACCAACCGTCATTTCCGTTAAGTGTATCAGATAGAACGGGAATCGGAATGTACTCGCCTCGTGAATTGCGGAGGGTGGAAAGGGTACTTCACTGCACTCAAACAAGGTACACAGTACAGAGGGTGAATAATGGAACACAGCACAAGTTAGGTGGCCATGATAGACAAAGGGATAAGAGGAAAGCGGATCATGATGAGGGTAGCAAATGTATTTTAGTTTATTATATGCACCAACAGCCATGGTGTATAAGCTATTATTTCCCTCAAAATGCACAGAAAGACTTTTCCAGCCCTGGATGTGACATAGAAAGTCACTTTATATCACTTTTGTGAGTACATGTTCAAACATTAATGGCTGTATTTTGTTTTTTTCTGAGTGAACAAGATTACGCGGTTAAATATGTTGTTAAAAGGTCACTAATCATTGTGTCAAAGTTACATTTCTGTAATGCTTTCCTATGAAAAGATATACTCAAAAATCTGCAAAACTGTGAGGGGTGTATTCACTTTCGTGATATACTGTAGGTCGATAGAAAGCTAAACTGTCTGTTGCATTTGTTAGCCGTTCAGGCAAACCCTTTGGGAGACAATGCATAGTCAATCACTATCAAAACTCTGCTGTACTGCAGTAGCTTTCAGAACATAGTCTATATGTAATATAATGTAGTATTTTGGGTCTGAAAATGGTGCAGTTCTTTTTTTGCAGGTTTTTTTACTTTATTTTTCTTTCTTAACAATTACAAGGTGTGAAAAAGAAAAAAGGAGAGGAAACACACACATACAACATAAACAAAACTATACACTGTCCGGATTGTTATGTGACTCAAGCTGGTAAACAATGTCCTATAATTAGTCACTGCAATGTAAATGATACACTTTGTCCATTTTTCCACACAGGAGAGTTCTGTTATTTTTTGATATTGCCAAGATTTATGCATTGAAAATTGAATGCTTGAGGCCAACTGAATAGCACTGCTGGCCATGGTGTCACTGATAATGTAGGCCGATAGTTCAAGATAGCATATGCAAATGGAAGTTGAATGTAACACATTTATACAGTATACCTTCGCCATTTAATCATTCAAACTCTTTCATTCCATCTCTGTTGTCAAACACAATGTTAAGAACAGATATGATTTAACTCATTAATAATTAATGATACACTTACCATACACAATTAGTTGATACATGTGTTTTGTGGAGATCTGAAGGTCTTCTATGATGTATCTGCCTGAGTCATTAGTTGATATGTTCTGCAGATAGAAATAGCCAGACTGATTGTTCAAGTGCAGTCGATTTACCAGGTGGTTTGACTGAATTTGAAATTGACCATTTATAACAAGTGCAAGGGTCTTTTCTTCTCCATTCTTCATAGCGACAACAGATCCAGAGATCTTTGTTTCAAACACTACAGCTCCTCCCTGAAGCCCCACAACTGGTGTCCATGATGGAGAGAATCTGTTTTCAGACCAGCATAATTCTACAGAGGAAAAAGTCAGACATTCATAAGTTGTTGCCTGTTGTGTTCATTATAATGCAGTATGCCTGCTTACCAGTATAGGTAAACTCTAGTCAATTAGTTTGACCAGTTTCACGTTTACCTATGTTTGACACTGGAAGGCCACCATGGGCACGGGGGTTATTAGGATTCTGGGAAATAAATGTTCAGTTGATATCACGCAAAGTAAGTTGTGCCTCTCGTTATTTTGGGAATATAACAGTGCCATCCATTTTTTAAATATTTTAAGGAGTGACATATACTATAAACACAGCTCTCAGTATAAGTTGTGACTATTTGTCAGATGGCATGCATTTTAATTCAGTTTTTATTGGAGCTTGTGGATTCTCAACAGTAGAAATCTGACAATTGATCAGGAGAATACAGACTTCAGGACTAACATCTCACCACAAGCTTCTTTTCATTTCTTTTCCTTATGCGGCATGTTTGGCACTACAGTCCAATGATGTCTGTATTTCCATGCAGGCCATTTTGTTTACTGTAAACAGTATTTTCTGTTGATGCAACATGTTTTTAGAAAGTTCTCATGTTAATAATGTATGACTAAATTGTGCGAAGCTTCAGTGTAGTTCCATTTATTTTTTCCAATAATCATTTCTTTGCTCACACAGGCCTACGCCAAGTTACAATAACATTTGTATTTTTTGCAGATTAGTGCACTGAACTGTTTGAGTTGGTATAGCTTTACTTTCAGAATAAATTATCCTTATCGTTTGTCAAATGTTCCACATTTCCTGAAGGGTTGAAATATGGGTCTTCTGTAAGATAGTCATAGATTATAGTAAAGGTAACAGTATGACCAAAGAGCAAGGACTACATTGTCATTTAATGTCCTAAAATTCAGCGTCTCACAGCAGGTTTTTCAGTTAGTTTCAGTTGATGGGCAGATGGTGGATAGGGTGTATCTCATTTGTTTAACAAATACTGTAGCCTGGCAACTACATGTCAAACCTCCTGCTCAAACGTCATATAATTAACTGCACAAACATGCACTTCATAAAAACACAATAATCTTTAAAAGAATATGTAAAATTAAGTAGTACTTTCATGGTTTCTTCTAAATTCTTACTCACCCCCAAAGAGAAGCAAAAACAAATAAGCCTCTTTCCAGCACATCCACGCTGACATGATAGAAAATTCCTTTTTCACATCTCTGTGCAGTATGATTTCCTCTTCTCTACAGGAAACTCTCCACACGACCCTGACTGTAGTGCCCAGACCAAGGAGGGGCTACAGTAAATGAGGGGTGGAGCTCTACAGTGAATATACGTAGGTTTTTCGTTTACAAACATTCATGTTGTGAGGAGGGGGAAGATGCTAAGCAGCCAACCATGTGAGCTCATTTTTTGACTGACATCAGTTTCCAACAATCAGAGGCTGAACATTGTGCAGCCAGTGTTGCACAGCCAGGGGTTGTTTACAAATGGCAAACCCAAAGGCTACATCTTTGTCAAGTTCAGAAGTGAAAAACACAATAAAAACTTTGAAACTCATCAATTCAAATCATTCTCTGGGTTCATTACTCACAGGTACCAGTCCAGAATTTTATAAGAATGTATTACTATTTTATTGTACACTGTATGATAATTTGAACTTCTGTTGATTGCCTGACCCCTGGTGGATCAGTTGTCATGTTTGACTCATAAAGATTAGTGAGACAGCCAAGGGGTCATCATCACACCAATTTAACTAATCTCACTTGCATCTCAAAATATTCCCAAAATATTATCAGGTGTTCCTTAAGAGAAGGGATTGAAATGTTTTATGTATTTAAATAGTATAGGGAGAGGGGGGTCTTTTTTCCAGCCCTTTTTTCTGAAGTTCTGAAGGCCATAATGCAACAGCAGTACAATGGTGAGTTCAAATATATCGTTTGAAGGCCTGAACAGAGCACAGAAAAATCTGTCATTGTTGATCAACTTTAAGGGACTGCAGGGATTATCTTCTATTCTAGAACAATCATGGCAATTTACTACTACTCATGCATCTGCATGCCACACTTGTGCTTTCTACATCGCAGCCATGATAACTTTGTGTAAACAAAGGCTTAACCAAATCAACATCCCCCTCTACTATAAAATATCTGCAACTTGGAAAGGATACAACTTCACTTGAAAAAATCCTTTCTCTTGGGTGGAATGGACCAATGACCAAGGCTACTAGGGCTATCTGTTGTATTGGTTAACATGCCTACAATATTTAGTAGACACATGGACTAAGAAAATAGGAGTTCGTTTTCTGGTAATTTGTCATTTGTAGTCTGTAATTTTCTTGTAGTTGTTGAGGCTGACATTATTGTTGCATCACACTTGTTATTAAATGTTACGCTTCTCGCTGTGGAATGTCATGCCAAGCTTAACGAGGCACACTGTCTGTGCACTCCCAGTAGGAAGGGGGGATGTTGTGCATCCAACATTTCACTCTGATATTATTTCAAGAGAACATTCTGCTCTTTGTTGAATCTGATAGTGTAGGTCTACCGATGGTAAGAAGCTGGCAGTATTTTAGCAACTGAATTAATTCCCTCCGACGTTTGCAAACTTATTATATACAAAATGTTAACAAAATGTCACAAATTCTGCACATTGTTTATCACATTGTATAAACATGTGAGTGATGGCATGAGCAGTCACGTCAACATTTGGCTCGGATTGTATAGTCAGTGGAAAAATCCTAGCCTGGTCCTCACGCAGACCCTCGTGCATTTTCCCCCTACTCTGGTTCTCACGCAGATGGTTGGTAACAACCAGGTTAAAAAAATTCAACCCAAATGTTGACGCTGTGGTGAACTTGCAATAGAGGACAAGTGAGAGAGGGGACAAGAGAGAGAGAGAGACGAAAGGATGGAGCAAAGCCACAGTTAGGCCTACAGAGAAAACAGAGCAATCCACTGACCTATGTCACCTGTGGCTTCCTACGTCAGTGGATTGTTCTGTATTCTCTGCACCTGTGGCTTCACCCCATTCTCTCATCTCTCTCTCGCTCGCCCCCTCCCTTACACTGGAGTTAATGGCTCTTCGGCTAAACAGAAATTTTGCAATTTCACCACACAGGTCACAAATGTACACCCAAACAAATGTGGTCTTCTGATAGTTCTAATGCTATGTCTCCTTGATTATTTTTCAGTTGGCAGTTATCCAGTGCTCACATTGTGTCGTTCTTTAACATGGCCATTTCCCAAGGGCTGGTGTCCCAGTCGGTGTACCCAGTCTTGAAAGTAGACTGGTGCATATAAAGTTTCCACCCGGTGCGTAGTACCGGAAAGACAATAGGGCTGGCCAAAACCCACATTCGAAAAATAGTAAGGTGTGCTTTTTAAACAGAAAATACATACAATCACACTATGCCATTCGAGACAAGTGTCCTATGAAGAGAATAGCTCAAAGTTACCCAAAATAGTCATTCAGCGACATAGATCTGTAGAACATGTGTCAATTTTATTTGCGCTCTTCTGTTGCTGTTGCTAGGATCGTCCTTGAAAAAATGTGCACCACTTTTGCAATAATTTGTTTTTATGAAGGTGATGCAGAGGTGTTTTATCAGAGGACAATGACTGTCATGACAGTGTGTCAGGAAAATATGTAGGGATAAAATAGGGATAAAATACCCACATACAACTCAAGTGTTTTATTTGGCTGATGACACAGAATCATCACAAAGCAGAAACCTCCAGCATACATGTTAGACTGAGTTGGGATTAGGGGTTTCCCTGATGAAGCCGGTTGAGAACACGTTGTTTATTATGTACATAAAGGAGAGAGATAAGATGGTGTTAAAACCACACTGACGCCAGGTGTGACTAACTGTTATTTAGCCTTCCTCATGATGGGCAGCTGCATTGGCAATAGGGGAGAGGGAGACTCAGGATACCGTATACAGAATGCTTTACATTTTGTACATCTAGTGGTTCTCAACATTTTTGGAACAAACGCCCCCTTGGCCTCATCACAAGCCTCACAACGCCCCCCCCCCCCCCCCTTAGAATAAAAAAATGAAATGGACGAATGGCCCCCAATGGCTACTAAGCACCGCCCCCTCTCGGCTGTATCCTTCTCAATGCCCCCCTACAGCTCTCCAACGCCCACTGCAGGGGTGTACCGCCCCCGTTCAGAAAATACAAGCCAGTCACTGATGGTTCCTCATTGTTTGAAGAATGAAGAATGAAGATTGATTTCCAGTTCAGGTGTGTGTGTGTGTGTGTGTGTGTGTGTGTGCGTGCGTGTGTGTGTGTGCGTGTGCGTGTGCGTGTGTGTGTGTGTGTGTGTGTGTGTGTGTGTGTGTGTGTGTGTGTGTGTGTGTGTGTGTGTTTCTGTTCTTCAGCCCTGAAAGCAACAAAGGAGAGAGGGAGAAGGGAAGACAAGTGGTTCTATTAACTGTGTCATGTGATATGATTACAGAGGTAGTTTCACAAGCCTTCATAATAACACGTTACATTATTTCACATGAGCATCATCAACCACATTGCTGTGTGTAAGACAGTGCCCTGGCCACTATGGGGCCCCACTAACCTAAGGCTTGGCAGAAAACCCAGTCACATGTCACCGTGATTGAGGAAAATGAAAGGAGATTAGTCTAAGTTACCAAAGAGATAATTTATGTCACTGACCTGCATGATATAATGCATCACTGTGCACCATAAACAACTTCAGTTAGTAGTTCTTCATCTGTAGATGGAGCTAAATAATAAATAGAAGAGTGTTTACATTTACATAAATAGGCTACCACTTTCTGTATAACATATTCTGGGTGAAACCAACATGTAGTCCAGTGATCATGCAAATTTTCTGCCCAGATTATGTTCTTGCAGATGTTCTGTTAATACCTAAACCCCTTGTTTTTCAAGAACCACACTGACATTATTTGAATGTCGATTTCCCCCATAGATGTTTCATGTGCCAGATGTTAATGTATTAAATTTGCAATTCATCAATGACATGCATGTAATGCTTTATGACAAGATATGATGCTAGATAATCTCTTTAGCAAAACGGTTTCCCTGAAAGCATCATTTGACCTAAACAGTAGTCATAAATATTTATCTTGAGTACTTTTGTAACATTTTCTTTTAACTAAAATTAACATTGAAAGTACAGAATAGGATGTAACTTTGATACCACATTTATTCTAAAACAGATGATCTGGACAAATAGCTACCTGCCTTTTATGTACATTTTCCTTTTCCTCATACAGAATACTCCTCCCAGTCCAACACATACTGCACAGAGAACAGCAACGCAGATTATGATGATGTTTTTCGTGGTTGGATCTGCTGAATGAGAAACAAATATTTTAAATGTTAACAGCATTGCCAAAAGACATTAATTGAATTGTGCTTCAATCACTTATACCACCACCATTATGGTACATTCCAATAGAAAGTGTTTTATATAGAATATGGAAATTGAATCACATTTCTACCATTAGCATTTCACAGTTAAGGTTTTGACACATAGACCTGATAAAGTCAAATTAAGTAAACAGTTCTTCATAGTTTCCCTCTCTTGCAAATATCAACAACTTGGCCAGTCTCACCTTCATTACTATCTGGGCACTCGTTGTTTATGTCATCATGCAATAGATGGACAGTCTTATTAATGACAGGGTTTGAGGCAACGCAGTAGTAAATAGGGGAATTTTCACTTATATTTTCAAGACCATGAAGGATGATATTGGAGTTCTTGGTCTGGTTGAGAAGAACATCTCCTTTGAACCAGGCCAGAGACACATTTCTGCCCTTTTCTTCATAGCACATCCAGACACAGGAATTCTTGTCATGCAGCTTCAGCTGAGGCTTGGGAACCTCTGTGGATGGGAGATAATTAAATTCAATGATGAACATACATCAGCAAAGTTCAATTTCAGTTGGCAGATGAATATTATTTTCCTAGATATATGAACACAACAGCCTAACTGCTTTAAAAGTTTTCACAGTTTTGAACAAAATTGTCTATTTCCACTGTTACCTCCAATTTATGGAAGCGTTTCATTATCTTGTCTTTAGTGTCTGTCTGTCTGCCTGTCTGTCTGTATGTAGGCCTATTTGTGTTCATAGCTGAGTTGTTTGGGTGCAGATGGAGTCAAGACTTCTTTCCTGGATGAGAGTTCAAAAGTGCTGTTTAAAGTTCACTCATCAAAAAGTTTGTAAGGAATAAGGATCTGCATGGATCCTCACGGTGTTACCCATAAAGTTGGATATACTTAGCTAAACACAACACCATCAAGCCATGTGGAATTCAGCATTTAATTAATTAATTCACAATATTGTGCATCCAAGACTAAAAGTCACATTCAGGGCCGGACTGAACAAAAAAATAATCCTGGGCATTTTTAGGCAAATAAATGAAGCCTGTGTAACAGCTTTACACGCTGTATTTGTCTTGTTGGTGCATATAATAAACTAAAATACATTTGCTACCCTCATCATGATCCGCTTTCCTCTTATCCCTTTGTCTATCTACCTCATGGCCAACTTGGTCATTTCTGATTCTAAACTACTTGACAATGAAAATATGTCAGACATAATGTGAAGTGGTTTAGCAGAGTGGTGTAAGATGCAGTGTGGAGGTATTGAAACAGAAAACTAATACATAAAAATGACATTTCAGCTTAACTTCAAAATGTTATTCTATTTTAAGTTATAGGAATGTAATGATTTCAACAAGGACACCATATACCCCCATAAAGAAAGTAAGTAACACTTTATTTTAGGGATACATCTATTAGCACTAATACATACAATGTGCCTGTATAAGTAACTTGTAAGGCATGTACAAAGCAAAATCAAGCATTTGTTAGGCATGTATTCGCAAATGTCTTGTTCATGCACAATAACGGATTTATTACCAATTTAACCTTAGTAAGTACCTAGTAGGCCTTAGCGTTTGCTTAGGACATGCCTTACCAGTTACTTATGCAGGCATTAACATTGTATGTATTACTAATAGATGTATCCCTAAATTAAAGTGTTACCAGAAAGTATACTTAAGCCCTCTGCACACCGGTTCCACCAAAGCATGGAACACTGCTTGGCCAACCTTAGATTCCACTGTTTTCTATACTCCGCCCCACACACCGGCGCAATGCAGATGCACCCGCGGACATCTGCGCCGGTATGCGTGGTTGAATTGACAACAGTAGAATAAAGGCAGAGCAGTGTGACACACTTCGGCGGAACCGCTGTGCGGAGGCCGTAGGAATTGTATACAAGAGTGCAAGCCAGCAGCTTTGGTTCTCTGTTTCGGTCTAAACAGCTGCATACCTAGAGTAGGCTATATATGTAATAGGAATGTGGATTGATATGGTCGGCCAAAACATCAGTGGCCCACTGAGAATGGCCAGTTCAGCGATAATCAAATCTGGCCAAGGGTAGTGGCATGAGACCAGTGGTGTAGTCTATGTAGACTATACGGAGTACCCACTTCAAAATTGAGGGGGTTCAGTATACCCACTTCAAATTGAATGATCCTTTATTTAGAATAGCACAAAAGTATACCCATTTCAAAAAAAAATGCTCAAATATACAATATACCCACCATAGAAATGTAAACTACACCACTGCATGAGACTTCATGATATCAATCACAGACACCCAGTATAACATGAACAAAGCATGAATATGGAGAAAGTAGCTGCCATCTGGCGCTCACTTCAGGAGTGATGAACAGGATACGTAGGTGGATGAGGCTCATTGCATGACAGCTGTTTTACATCACAGCTTTATATCTGACATATGATAAAGGCCATGCCACACAAAATGTCATGATTAAAAGAACAGTACCTTGGTAATAGTAATAGCCTTGGTGCCGCAGACATTATGTTTGTGTTTGTTTTCTACCCATACAAGGACATGGAATTAAGTTTAGCCAATAGAAAGCTTAGGCAATCCCTTTGGGGGAAAGTCACTACCAAAACTCCAGTTTTACTGCAGTAGCTTTCAAAACATATCTGTAGTATAATGTAGTATTTTGGACATGAAAAGGGTGCCATTCTGCTATTATACATTTTTTGTTGATGTATTGCAAATACGTATGCATTGGAAATTGAGTGATGAGGCAAACTGAACAGCACTGTCTGGTGGCCATGGTGTCCCTGATAATGTAGCTCAAGATGGCACAAATAAAATTTGAACCTCCCTTTATCAATCAAATGTACAATTTGACCATTTATACTTTCACCATTAATCATTCAATCTCTTTCATTTAATCTCTGTCGTCAAACACAATGTTAAGACGAACATATATTCTGATGATTAAACTAATAATTAATGATAAACTTACCATACACAGTTAGTTGATACAGCTGTTTTGTGGAGGTATCAAGGTCTTCTGTGATATATCTGCCTGAGTCATTAGTTGATATGTTCTGCAGATAGAAATAGCCAGACTGATTGTTCAAGTGCAGTCGATTTACCAGGTGGTTTGACTGAATTTGAAGTTGACCATTTATAACAAGTGCAATGATCTTTTCTTCTCCATTCTTCATAATGCCAATAGATCCAGATATCTTTGTTTCAAACGCTACAGCTCCTCCCTGAAGCCCAACAACTGGTGTCCATGATGGAGTGAATCTGTTTTCAGACCAGCATAAGTCTACAGAGGAAGAAGGCAGGCATGCATAAGCTGGTGCTACCCATTTTAAAATATTTTGAGGAGTGACATCCCTAGTCTAAACACAACTCATCATATTCACTTTTCATTGGAGCTCATGGATTCTCAACAGTAGAACTCTGACAATTGATCAAAAGAATACAGACTTCAGGACTAACATCTCACCACAAGCTTCAGCATAATTCTAAAGAGGCAAAAAAAGATGGACATTCATATGTTGGTGCAGTTCGTATTGATTGAAGCCATCCAATATTTTGAAAAATAACGTCCCTAGTCCAAGGCAAGGCAAGTTTATTTGTATAGCGCATTTCATACACAGATGCAATTCAATGTGCTTCACAAAAATAAAAGTAATGGAATAAAGAAAACAAGAAATAGAGTAATTAAACATTAAATAATTAGAATGAAAGAAAATTAAAAACATAAAAATGAAACGTTGCTCTTTTAGAGTTGCTAAGGGAAGACATCTGAGGCACCTAATCACAACTCTCAGTAGGCCTATACGTTTGTTCATTAAGAATAAAACATACTGGTACAATTCCCAACACAATCAAGCAACATTTTAAAAAAATGTCCAAGGACCTGTCAATCTGCCCTAATGTGTGCCGTCTCATCTCACCTGAGATTATAACATAATACGGAGTGGAGACAACACATAACCTTTCCCCTGTAGTTGTCTTGGTTAATACAGTCCTACATAAGGTTCGTGTTTTTGTGTTAAAATACATTTGAAGGGTTTATTTGCAAAACGGTGTATCTCCATTTTGTAGAATGTTGGGAAATTGACATTTTGTATTGGGCATTCCATTGAATTGCATTGCTAAATGCATTTATATAGGTTAAAAAAAGTATGTTCTCGAAATATTTGAATGGTAAGAATTCACACATAGGTGATAGGCCCTCTGAAAAATAATTTCCAATAATAAAATGCAAAAGTCCAAAAATGGAGATACACCGTTTTGCAAAGAAACCCTTCATTTCTACATTTGCTGTGCCTCTGGTGCTCTTTAGCTGTTGGATAGTGTCTGCATTTCTATGCTAATCTGGTCTGGATAAGGTAATGTTCATCTTAGCTATGCACTTTATAAGCAGTAGGGTTGCCATGATCATTTGGTGTACTAAAATGGCTTCAACAGTATCTTACACCCAACCTTCAACCATGCCTCAGCTGATGGGAGCACAAGGTGACCCTCATTTGTTTAACAAATACGATTTCCCTGAATCCGCCCAGCTCTCTGAATGTCAAAACATCAGACAGTACAAAGCCTTATGTACTGTATAGCATATGTACCAGAAAGGTTGGCCTGTAATTACAATATACAAAGTCTTTCATGAACCCGTTTGACGTAAACATTTTAGTTTTATCAAAACACAATGCCTATAATTGTCTTGGATTTGTGATGACTTACCCCCACAATAAACCAATACGATAAAATAAGATGCTCTCCAGCATATCTTCATATAGTACATGATAGAGATCTTTTGCATCTCTGTGCTGAATGATGTCCGCACCTCTTCTGGAACAAGAGGGTGGAGCTATGGGTATGGTTTCTTTTCTAAAATATTATCCACACAGAGTCTCTGGTTTAGTTTTTTGGGGAAGAATAAATAGTCCTGTCAAGTCCATTGTACAAAAGTGACAAAAAAAACTGTCTGAATTTCTGTTCGTCTAGATAGCGGCCTCCCAGACTGACCATTAACACCAACTACATTCTAGAATTACTACACATCCATTGAAGACTGCTTCATCATCTACTTTATTAGGCTATCCATTTTTAGGCTTCTTATGTGTTTTAGGAGGGCTACATGTGATGTCAGAGAGCTTGTCCAGTTCTGTCATTACAGTACAATGTCTATTAATGTTTGCAATCCCATAATGACCCTTTTAAGAACAAGGTCCATTTCTGTATTTGTCGGCCTCCTTCTGTTAAGAAACAGTCCATATTGGAGTTCATCGATGAGCAAATGTACTTAAACCCTTCACGCAGAGCCTATTAATATAACGTCAGTCACCAATATTGTTATTCCCAAGTTTTAATCTCTCAATGTTGTTATGATGTACAAGTTTAGTCTTTTCAGCAAGGAGTGAACGGGCCCTTCTGTGCAAAGAGGCATACGGATATATCACCATTGATAATTTCATGAATGTCATATAAAAATAAAAAAGCTAAGTCTCAATATTTATTTATTGTTTGTGTCATGGCTCATCACTTCCACAAGTGCATCAGCGTATAGGCAATGAAGAATCATTATTTTATTACTTTAATTCCAAATTGGTTTCATTGTCCAGGGGTGGGGAACCATTTTCATTGGAGGGGACACTTCAAATGTTATAAAATCCTCCAAGGGCCATACTATGAACACAAACCAGGATTTCCCCCTGCACTTTAGGCCTATATTGAAGGTGGCCACCTTTACAACAGACCCCACCTTCACTAGGTCCCCTGAAAATATAACTTAATTGTATTGCAAATGTAATTTCTAAGATTTCTTTACAAAACATGTCATATTTCATGTGAAACTGCATAACATTTAAATTGTATTGGGGGCCGTATAAGACGGCCTCAACATAGGCATAGGTTCCCCATACCTGCATTAGACAGTAAATATGCAACTCAGAGCCACAGAATGCAACATATTACTCTGGTTAATCTGTTAATCTGTGGTTAATGCACTGACAGGGTTCACACGAGACAAGAGCGTATGTGTGTCAGCATGTGGAAAATGCGACTTCAGTTTTATCTGTATGTGGTGTGGGTGTGTTGTGAGTGTGTGTGTGTGTGTGTGTGTGTGTGTGTGTGTGTGTGTGTGTGTCTGGGGAGGGGGGGTTGAAACAAAACACTGAATGTTTCCATATATACAAGCAATGGCTACTGTCTTTGTGTGTGGTTACGGGGCCCCTATTCATTTGAAAATAACATCCTGTATGTGTTCATGAATGTGCAAGCACAAATATACTGTAGGCCTAGTTTTTAAAAATACAGATGTGTATCTTCCACCTGATATTTTAGGTGAACGGGGTGGTAGGACAAAAAAGGTAATGAATTAACATGAGATGACATGTCAGTCCTCATGCATACGTAAACCAGGAGGTGCAGCTCCACAGTACAGTACAGTAGGGCATCTCCAAAGGAACCCTCTCTCTTCAGGTCTTGGAGTGTGCTCGGAACATATGCCCTGTTGGGCTGTAAGTCGTACCCAGCAAAATGACTGAAAAACCATTTTAAAATGATACACATTCACATGGTCATAATATCTTAGAATCATTAGCATCTATTTTACATCACAACAAGTCCAATAGGTGGACAAAGATGCGTCCGATGGCGGCGAAGATCGTGTTTTGGCCGATTTAAAGCATGCGCTTCAGACAGACAGACCGACGGACGGATATAACCTCTTATAGAGATGCTAGGACGCATCTAAGAAATGTAATGACAATGAAAACATTCAGTCCATGCAGCTTAATTTACAGCCTGTCTGAATGTCAACAGCTGAGTCTGGTGTTTTCGTAAAGAGAAGCAGCAACGGATGTGGTCTAGTCAGTCAGAATTGACCACGCAGACAGCTAGCCTACTTCAGCTTCCAAGCATTCCATTCCACTTACGTAGAGATAAACATCTATGAATCACATATGATCTGAACTCCACCAAGCATTATAGGCAGGGAGCTAGCTACACCCCTCAGGATGTTTTTTGCTATGTTTTTTTCACTATAATTTCCTGTTAGCCCATAACCTGGGCAATATTGAGTTGATAGGGACAACTCCCAACTCGACCCCGTTTGGTGTCAGGGCCCAAAATAACAACTTTTAAGGAAAATCTGCAGGCGAAATTATGTAGCTGTAAATATTAAGGTACTGCAACTGCAAAAATGACCCTAGAACCCTGTACATTTACATGGGTCATCCTGTCACATAGAGGAACCAACCTGAAAAATGTTTCAGGGTTGTGGGCTTTTCCTCTGTCAAATATCATCTTCAACATATTCAAAAAGCTCAAAAAAAGCTTGTCCGCCTGACAAATTGTCCTCATATTTGATCATTTTCAACTCTGTTATGATATGCATTGGTCCCTCAAATGTAAATACAAAACTGACTAACTTCCTGAACTTCAATTTAAATCCAAGAGGACCTTTCTAGCTAGAGCACAACAGCTGCTATGTCCAAAGTTATTCACTATGACCTATCGGAAAATAGTCTGCTGGCAATAGTCTGCTGGCATTCTACAGGCATTCAGACACTTTCAGGCATAACCATTTCATATGGGACTATGAACATAATTTTCACATATGTTTGACCTTGACTTGAAAATTGCTATGAATGAAAGTATGATGTGAATAGCATCAAAAGTAAGTAATGTTACCACCTATTGGTGGACTGTGAACAGGATGCCACACATGGTACTATTACACAAAATGAATGAATCAAATGAGAAGTTTTGAATTGTTTGTATGGTAAAACAGTAGTGTAGAATGTGAATAAGAATTTTAATCATCATTTAATAATCCTCATTATCATCATCATTTTCCTCCTCCTCATCTTCATTCACATTTGTATGGATTTCATTAGACATGTTATGTTCATCTGTGTCCTCCTCTGCCAAGACATCAATGAGCGTTTTTGGAATTACATCACCCTCAAACCATAGTGGTTCAAGCTTCCCAGTATCTGTGTTTATGTGAAACCCATGGTCAAGTGGGGTAAAAGTCTGTGATGTTATCAACTATTGGTGGACTGTGAAAAGGATGCAACACATGGTACTATTACACAAAACGAATGCATCAAATGAGAAAATTATTTAAGGAATGGTTCGTATTTGGTACAACAGTAGTGTAAAATGTGAATAAGAACTTTTAATCATCATTTAATAATTATCATTATCATTATCATCATCCTCTTCCTCATCTTCATCCACATTTGTATGGATTTCATCAGTGTCATTTGTGTCCTCCTCTGCCAAGACATCAATGACAGCTTTTGGGATTACATCACCCTCAACCCATAGTGGGTCTAGCTTCCCAATATCTGTGTTTATGTGAAACCCATGGTCAAGTGGACTTGGGATACCTGGGTAATGCTCATGGGCCATACCCCCTAACTCTGACACCATACTCCATCTCTACAATTGGTGTTTATTTTTGCAACAAAAAACAACAACAACAAAGCAAAAGGCATGAACCACATGGTCAAAGATTTTGAGAATGTGCAGTTTCCTCCTTCAGGCCAATGTGCTCTCATTCAGGATGGAAACTCTTCATCATACCTGCATCAGCTGAAACAATATTTAGCACAGACACTTACATGAATTGTCTTCATTACGGTCTTCTGGGAGAGGACCCCCACACCCCCTCCCACTCAGTCTGCCAAGTGTCCCACAGTGGTTCCCAATATGTGGACCATTGCCCCTTCCATGGTGGTGACCCGCTGGCGTTCCCTCATACCCAAAAATTCTAGAAAAAGCCCAGAGTGTCTCTTGTTACACCTATATTTTTTTCTTGCCATGGCGGGTACAAAGCAAAGTATACTGGGTGATCATTGATGTAGCATGGTGAGCATGTGTGTTGTTGCGCTTCCCATGACCATCATCCTTGGCTTTGTTCATGAAAAAGGTGTGGGAACTAGTCTAGTCACCAGAGGGGGGTCACGCGCACCCCCTGTACTTGTTGTCGAAACCTATTTTTTTAGACTCCTCCATATGTCTAATTTACAATAAGAGATGTTAGCATTGCTGCAAATTGTCCCATGGGTGTTTTTCAGGGCTCATCTTGGAAACTGTGCAATAGCGATTTATACAATTCTGACATTTGACTATTCACATAACTTTTGAACCAGACATGGTACAAAGACAAATGATACCACTTTTCCATATAATTCTAGCATGGGGAATTGATTGGAAGGGTCACTAGGTTCATAAAAACATGTTTAGACCACTTTCTAGGAGAAAAATGACTAAAATGTATCAAATATTCTAGAAATTCTGACAGGAACTAGTGTGTAGATTTTCAAAAATGGTGTAAAGATGACATTCATTGCAAGTATTTATGACTAGAAACAGTCTTTGACTCGAGGTGAAAACCATACATGCTGTCATTAACATTAAAACACCCCTGCCACCTTTTAAGGCTATGCTTAGTCATGGTTGATGCGAAAAGCATAAGCAATCAGATGCATTGATGACTTGACCCTTCCAAAGCATCCAAAAACAGATTTTTCAGTGGTTTACAATAGTATCAGATGTACGTAGAACATAATAAATGTTTGCCCAGTTTTTGGTGACAAGAAAGGCCTCAATTTCAAGATGGCCGCCACCAGGCCCACTAAATGAGCATTGTCTGAAAATTACCATACGATGACCAGAAATAGTGATGTTTGATATGCATTTTGACAATGTAATATTCTTAATACCATCCTTACTTGATGGGTAAGTTATAAATAAATTTTGACATTGAGAAAATCCATTAGCTACATAAAATAATCTTATTGAATTTAATTCTAAGATCGAAATTGGTGAAAAAAACTGCCATGTGTAGGCTCAGAATCTTGTGTAGCCAATACAGATAATAATATCAATATAGGTGTTTTACCCCATGTTTCTGACTTGATCAGTTCATGTTCTGAGTAATTGCATTACTGTATACCGCTAACAACAATGTAAAATTCCCACTTTCCAGCAATTCTGAAGATTTAGAATCAGAATACTTTCATTTGGTATTTCCTAACTCCTTGAAGTGGTGTTGACAGCACAATGCATATAATTTCTTGCAAAGAAATGCACCCTTTATTGCTTTAAAACATTCAACACACCAGCCAGCTCCTGCACATTGCTGTAATTTGCCAGAAGAAGCCATCCCAATTTCCATGGTAACACAACATGCCCAAACACCTGTAGCAATAGCATTGTAGTAGAGTTGCCCAGCTGGGACTCGAACCCAGAGCTTCTGGGGTAGTAAACTGGGGCTCTGACCGCTAAACCAAAAAGCCAGGCTCATTGGCATGACAGTCAGAACACACCTACACAACCCTACTGATTGTCACTCCATCACACTGCCTTCCCCTTCTGGAAGCGCACCCGTGCGCTTCACACACTCATGGTGTCCCTCACGCAACTGCCCATCATGCTTCTCCCATCCAGTGTGCCCCATCATCAATGCTTCACCCATCACTGGGGTCCCTCACACTGGGGTCACCAATCCTGGGGGTCCCTCACCTGCAATTATGGCTCACAAATAACGGGTATGCTTCCTATCGCCTCATGGTAGCCATCCCACTTCTGACACCATTTGTAGCAAAGGGGAGTAGAGTTGCCCAGCCGGGACTCGAAGTAAACTGAGCGCTCTGACTGCTACACCAAAGAGCCAGGCTTGTTGGCATGTTAGTCAGAACACACCCAAAACCCTAGTGATTGTCTCTCCATCACAAGCATAATAAAAGACGCAACAAATTCTCCGAACTCTGAATATCTATAGTAACATTAAGCCAGACTCTGTGTCTGCCATAATCAACCCATGAAAACCAACTGGTCCAGACAATGGCCAATGTTGTGTGCTCAAAGACAGAGCAGAGTTGCTAAACACTCTCTTTACCAACAAGCCATGATCCCATCATGTTTTAAAGCGGCCACCATCAAAGTTGTGCCAAAGAAATCATTCCCATCCTGACGCATGCATCATGAAATGCTTTGAAGGGCTAGTAATGTTGCACATCCAAAAAACAAATCCATCCCTACCCTCTTCTTGTTCACATTGTACTCAGCCAAATGTCCCACAGAGGAGGTGATCTCTCCCGTCCTTCCAGCCCTAATCCATCTGTACAAAAATACTAATATGAGAGAATGCTCTTGACATATGAGGATGCTGGTCATGGATTGCAATTCAGCATTCAGCACCAGTACCTCATCTACAGACTGTACAATTTGGGTCTCAACACCAGCCTCTGCAACTTGCTTCAAGATTTCTTTAGGCAAGCATCAAATTCCAAGAACCTCATTCACCATGACTCTCAGCACAGGGCCCAAGGTTGTGTACTCAGTCATCAGTGCAAAACAACCTATTAGCGCCAATCCTCTTTGGAAGTTTGCAGATGACACAGCTCTGATGGATATCCTCGCCATGGGTGATGAGACTCAGGAAAGAGGTTGACATTGTAAATGTGGTACAGACACAACAACCCAATACCCAGGGCACGCCCAACACCCTTCACACTCTTCACCCATCACTCGGTTTGTTACTGGTGTAGAGAGAGTGAACTACAGAAAATCCCTGGAGAGGTGCATGAGCGAGGTTCTCTACTGGGACACCAACCCTTTGTCACTGATGAAGCCCATTAATGCCATTGCTTCCTGTGTAAAGTGCTTCACCACCCATCATGAACATTTGCTCAGCTAGTGCTACATATCCAATCATCTATGTGTGCTGTGGCAAGACAGTTGGGTGTGTCCTTCAGCACAAGATATGTCAGGAGACATGTCAGTACACCAAGGGACATGGAGGAGGCCATAGGATGGCTTACAACCCAGCAGTGGGATTGCCAGAGCCCTGCAAAAATCAGCTTTTTAGGCCACTAATGTCAAATGCTCAAATGCTCAGGAGCAATAACAATTCTACAGTATTTATTTAGTGACTTTCAAAACACCCAAGGTTGCTTTGCAGTGAATGTGTGTGTGTGTGTGTGTGTGTGTGTGTGTGTGTGTGTGTGTGTGTGTGTGTGTGTGTGTGTGTGTGTGACGTGTGTGCGTGCGCGCGCGCGCGAGAGAGAGAGATTGCCTGTGCCTGTGTGACTGAGAGAGAGAGAGAGAGAGAGAGAGAGAGAGAGAGAGAGAGAGAGAGAGAGAGAGAGAGAGAGAGAGAGAGAGAGAGAGAGAGATACTGGGAAGCTTGAACCACTATGGTGTGAGGGTGATGTAATTCCAAAAACCCTCATTGATGTCTTGGCAGAGGAGGACACAGATGAACATATCATGTCTGATGAAATCCATACAAATTTGAATGAAGATGAGGAAGAGGATGATGATGATGATGATGATGATAATGAGGATTATTAAATGATGATGAAAAGTTCTTATTCACATTCTACGCTACTGTTTTACCATACAAACAATTCAAAACTTCTCATTTGATTCATTCCTTTTGTGTAATAGTACCATGTGTGGCATCCTGTTCACAGTCCACCAATAGGTGGTAACATTAGTTACTTTTGATGCTATTCACATCATACTTTCATTCCTGGTAATTTTCAAGTCAAGGTCAAACATATGTGAAAATTGTGTTCATAGTCCCATTTGAAATGGTTATGCCTGAAAGTGTCTGAATGCCTGTAGAATGCCAGCAGACTATTGCCAGCAGACTATTTTCCGATAGGTCATAGTGAATAACTTTGGACATAGCAGCTGTTGTGCTCTAGCTAGAAAGGTCCTCTTGGATTTAAATTGAAGTTCAGGAAGTTAGTCAGTTTTGTATTTACATTTGAGGGACCAATGCATATCATAACAGAGTTGAAAATGATCAAATATGAGGACAATTTTCAGGCGGTCAAGCATTTTTTGAGCTTTTTGAATATATTGAAGATGATATTTGACAGAGGAAAAGCTCCAAGCCCTGAAACATTTTTCAGGTTGGTTCCCCTATGTAACAGGATGACCCATGTAAATTTACAGGGTTCTACGGCCATTCTTACAGTTGCAGTACCTAAATATTTACAGCTACATAATTTCGCCTGCAGATTTTCCTTAAAAGTTGTTTTTTTGGGCCCTGACACCAAACGGGGCCGAGTTGGGAGTTGTCCCCATCAACTCGTTATGGCCCAGGGTATAGGCTAACAGGAAATCATAGTGAAAAAAACATAGCAAAAAACATCCTGAGGGGTGTAGCTAGCTCCCGGCCTATTATACACAGATCTTGTGACTTAATGAGCCAAAAGAACATGTGATTGTGAAGTTCTATTTTTTTCAGTGTTGTTGCTTTTACATTGTATTATTACATTTAAGAATGACATTTCCAGCCTTAAATTTGATGGAAAGTATTTTGTTAGCAAAGATCTGGCATTCTCATAGCACATTTCTATTACAGTATCAGAGCATTGTTGATTGATGGGTGACAGCCACAGGATGTGGATTCCACAAACGATTAAATGTGCGTAAAAGAGATTACCGGTAGTAAACCACAGTGTTAAAAATCAAGAAATGCTTTGAAAACCTACAGGCGTATATGTGGTTTCCAACACTGATTTATGTCGTAATTTGATGCCTCTCTTCTCTGGATTCCCCTCGATTTCCCACTGCATAAATAAAACATGTTGTCTAGGGAAGTGCATCTACACAACAGGCTGATGCTATGCAAATCATCAAGGCATCATAACCCATAGGCCTATGTTTTTTGAAGCCAACCCTACAATTAACATGGCAGAAATGCACCCTTTCGTCTTTTAGGAACAAGATATTACAAGATATTATTAACAAGAAGTGGGCCTATGTTGGATCTCTTTCTTGGGTCAGGCAAATGTAAGTTCATTGACTGCCGGTGGAAACTCCCAAACTTCCATCGCCTCCTCTTACTTCCACACAGCTACTACTAGACGGACCTACAAATAGGACATGAGCAAGGGTGCTGCAACTTCTACCATAATGGGGACACGAGCACATTTCAGCTGGGCGCAAGTGGTGTAGACCTACCAACACGGCTCAGTAGAGTGCATGAGATCTAATGCATGAGAACCAATTACTTCTCATAGCATTTTCTTTTGCCACTGTCATATAACCAGGGCATTTTGCCACCTGTGAGAATGGAGGGGGTAGCTCTGCAGACTCAACCACAATGGGGTCAGATGGTTGATCGCCGAAGTTTGCATGATTTGAAAGAGGCCAATCGAACTGTAGCCTACATGAAACTACTCAAGAAGGGCATGGTGTACAGAGGCAAGCCTCTCGTTTAACGTTCCTGCAGCTTTAACTGCCAACGCACAAGCGAGACGTACCGAACTCTGCATTCCAATTGGTTACTCGCTTACTCGTCTCGCTCGAAGTTAAAATATTTTCAACTTTGGATCCGCCCACATTGCATTGCTTGTACACTACTCACCTACTCGCTTACTTGCCTCCTCATCTCGCTGGTACACATAGACATTCTATTGACTTAATTNGCTGAGCGAGTNACTAGCAGGGAATTGTGTGAACGAGGCTCAAGGTACATCATTAACTCATTTGTGTCTTTTTGGATGGGTCCTGCAGTAGCATCTCTATAAGAGGGTATGTCCGTCTGTCTGTCTGTCTGTCTGTCTGTCTGTCTGTCTATCCGTCTGAAACGCACTCTTGAAATTGTTATGCCCTCCTGTGTCCACAAGGTGGCAGTGCATAGATGGACTCCCCCAGAGCCGTATATACAGAAAGTCTGGCCAACTATGGATTTGAACGTTCAAGCTATCCCGCTATTTTGATTGGTTCTGGGCTGGTCACATGTTTTATGGACGCCATTTTCGTTCCCCACGCTCCCATTAATGAGCATTATCAGATATAACAACTAACGCTTCATTATGATATTGTTACATTATTATAATGACAAACTGTTGTGCATATGGCTGTAGTGCAGGACCGGGTCAGGAGAAACAAACAGCATCGTTTAACTCGTGACATAAACGGAGGATTTGGGACATGCATGGATATAAACTCCCCTTTATGGAATATAAAGGTCAGAATTAATAACCGGAAAGCAGCAGGTTTCTCCGTGTTGTGTGAGGTAAACATATTTTTCCCCCTTCGACTTTTGTTAACAATTACTTTTGAAAGAAAGAAATAGTCATGATGATGGCATGCTCTCAAAAACTCCTGTCCGCACTTTGAAAACGAATTAAAGGTTTCTGTCATAACTTGAATTTAGCTTGTCAAATCTCAATTGCCACCTGCAAGTAGGCTATGCTATAATGTGAAAACATACCTTTGCCCACCAAGTTATCAGGTTTTCTGTCGCGCTAATAAGGTCATTTCCCCCTGCGATTTAAATTCACGTCCAGTCTCATACTATGAATATCCAGACTCATCCTACGAGCATCCAGACTCATCCTACAGTTCTACTGTCTGCAATCGCGATTATGCACTGCTGAGCACATCGTTATTTTTAAACTACTAAATCTCGACACAACGTGAAACTTTGGCGCAAGTATCACCAGGTTCCCTGTACATGAACTTGACCATCGTTGTGAATATTATTTCTGTACATTACTTAAATATCGACTTTGACGTTGGCTGTACCTAGGCAACAATAACTCGGAAGTAACGCTTGAATGCACTGCTGAGCACATCAAAACTATGCCGACAAAACCCTCTTTTAAGCAAACCCCTTCTATACGAACGAACTTGTTAACGTTTGTTTTCATATGTTGGGATCTTGATAATACTACAACCCAAGTTTGATGGTCTATGAAGCCTTATTTGTATTTTAGATCCAGCGATTTTGACGGTATGCTGCCCATAGGGTTACACTGTAGAATCCTCGCCGTGGGGAACGAAAATGGCGTCCATGATTCGAGTTGGCCAGACTCTCTCTATAAACGACTTTTTGACTTTTTGACATTCGTGTTGACTTACCACAACAAAAAACCAATAACAAAGAAAACCTGACCATCAGGATATCCAGATAAACATGATGGAGCATGTTTGTTCACATCCCGGATCCTGTATTATGTACTCACCTATACTTAGAGCACTCCACACAAGAGGTTGGAGCTATAAGCAAGTTTCTTTTCATAGTAGGGCCGATGTTCATACAGACAGAGCTGATCAAGAAAGCCAAAACTTGCAAATTTACATTTTCTCATTCACATTCACCAACTTAACAATCGTAAATTGCTTAGAACCAATTTACAAGTGTTAAATTGGATTATCCAAGTGTTGAATTAACATTACAAATTTTACTGTGCTCCAAAGTTGCAATGTCACTCGTCCATTAGAGACTTACAGTCAGAAGTTCCCCAGTCTCTCAGGTTCCATAGTCAAATAGGATTATTAGATGCATACAGTTTTGTAAAATGTGCTTTCAGGTCTGAGATCACTTCTGTTTTAGAATCCATATGCTTAATACTCAGATTAATTACACTGACACTCACAACGCATTTACAGATGGCACCTTCAAATATCAGCATCAACCACAGTCAAAGTCAGGCTCAAGTGAAGGTGTGGTGTCAAAGAAGGTTTGTCCAGTTCTGTCAGTGACTATGTGTTGAGAATAGGAGGTGTCTAGGCTAGGTGAACTAGTATACTAAAATGTACATGCAATGTGTGTGTGTGTGTGTGTGTGTGTGTGTGTGTGTGTGTGTGTGTGTGTGTGTGTGTGTGTGTGTGTGTGTGTGTGTGTGTGTGTGCGTGCGTGCGTGCGCGTGCCCGTGCGTGTGTGTGCGTGTGTGTGCATGTAGTACCATACATAGTACTGTTCTGATGGTCAGATTTGTCCCTGTATTTATTATAACATCAAGGGGAAAACAACATTTTGGGGCAAATATTTGAACACTTGCACTGAATGTCCGGTCTTTACGGAATCTATGGGAAGCTGTCCTCAAAATCAAACTAATAAACCAGCAACCACTTCTGCAGGAACATTATGAAAATGTCATAAAATGAAACCGTTCAATCTCTACTGTCCTTCATTTGCTGCCTGTCTGGATGTAAAGCAGCCAAATTTAGTCATGTCAGCAAGTGAAGCAGCCAGCACAGGATGTGGTAGTCAGACTAAACCATGCAGACAGCCACTTCAACTTTCAAGCATTCCATTCTACCTACAGTTAATGACCCACATTATGGTGTAGGCCTATACACTAACCAACATCATATAGGCTATCTTATGGCTAAATGAGAAGCGTAAAGAACATGCAATTCTGTAGGCCATGTTGTCAGCATTGCTGCTATTATTCCATTTGCTGCATCCAGGTTTTCTTTTACTAATGAAATTTAGATCCAAAGGATCTGAGTTTATTAGGGATTGGTTTAGCAACAAACATCTAGCATTGCCAGTCTTAGTGCAGACATCAGTGCCATTGTGCGAATGGCTGATCATGATGGGTGATCTGCAGAACCCCACAAAGGATGTGGTGCGTTCACAAAAGATTAAACGTACCTAAAAGAGATTGGTGAACCACAGTGTTAAAAATCAAGAAATGTGTGAAAACCTATATAGCCTATGGGGTCATTTCACGTGATAGTACGTGAAATGACCCTATGGTTTCACACTGATTTTTTTATTTTTTATTTTTATTTTAATCTGTACTATGATAGCCTACTTATCTGAAATCCCATAGATTCCTCATTGTCAGTTTAGGCTACTAGGCCTAGCTAAAATAAAAATTGGCCCATGCTTTAAAGGCAGATACATCCCAAAGATGATTGCTGAAACTATAGGCTGTAAGTGAGAAACTTTAAAACCTACTGACCAATCATAAAAGCGAAATTATATGTTCTTCACAAACAGCGTTTCTTCGATAGAATTCAAGTTGTGTTCTGAACACAAATTCATAAGAAAAGAACCCATTTTACCATTACACATTAGACAGAAAATGTAGGCCTATCTAAAATTACCTGTTTGTACCTTTCCATACCATCACTGTTCAATAGAAACCTCGTCCACTATTTTTTTTTATTATTATTTTATATTCGTTCTTTATTCGTTATAAAACAGGCTATAAATCAGTAGGCCTAGGCCTAGGCTACTACTGGTCGGTCACCATGAGAATATGTGAAGGCTTATGATACAGTATTTCTTTAATGTTGAAATTATTATTTGTTTAGAAAATAGGGATTTACAAATAAATAAAAAGTAAAAACAATGAAAATAGCGGAGATTGGCTGCAAGGTTTCTCATGCTGTCTTTTTTATAACCCCTGCTCGAGCCTTCAGATCAACTGACGCTAAGCTGCTAGGATCCCAGCAAAAGAAAAAGATGGGAGTAGGCCTATGCTTGACGGGAACCCCCCAACCGCTTGCTTTCATTTCAACGAGGAAGCCCTGCCTAGGCTATATGAGAACTGAACTACATATTAGTGGGGTCGTAGGCATGTGCATTTTTTCTCAGTCATTTCAAATTTGTGTTAAAGTTTGGTTTTCACTCCTAAGTTGAAGTTTAGGGTCTATAGAACAATTTGGGTTCGAGTGTCAAACACACAGATAACAAAATGGCCTGCGGGGGGCGCTCTAAAATATATAAACTGCTATAACTTTTTATTAGTTTAACCAAATTTAACATATGAGGTATGCATGGATTCAACATTAAGAGGAGGAGCTGGTGAGCTAAGTATTTGGTTTCCAGATTAAAGGCACACTATGTCATAAACACACTTTTAGCCCATGGACAGCAAAATTCAGGGTTTTTTTAAGATAAAGGGTGGAAATGCCCTCCAAGTTGCAATGAAACATCATTTATTGTTACAAGTTATTGTAAATTAAGCCTGGTATATCATTCAACTTGATTTGTTCAGAATATCCCTGAAGCACAAAGATACCTAGGATACCTATACGCAAATATGGCTGCATAAAGCCTATGTGATATTTAGGACCCAACTTGCAACTTTGAGTTTATGAATTTAGGATCATGAGTATCAACTTTTTTTCAATCAAGCCATATTCTATTCACACATAAAATCACAAAAAAATGTTATATCTGGAAGAAAATGAATGAATAATAATAATAAGACTGCATTTCCGGAGAGACAATGCTATTGGTATGCTTGCGGATTATGCACACACACACACACACAGAGCTGTTGTATACACACACAGAAACACGAGGGAAAGAGATAGAGGTGTGTGTGTGTGTGTGTGTCTCTGTGTGAGAGAGAGAGGTGTGTGTGTGTGTGTGTGCGTGTGTGCGTGTGCGTGCATGTATGGAGATGCTTCAGGTGCCTTTCAGCAATGGGTGGGTAGGGAGAGGTAAGGGTGGGATTCGAACCTGCAACCCTCTGACAGACCAACACCCTACCCAGTAGGCCACTGCCACTTACTGACAGCAGAGGTTTAAATTTCTACAAGGCTGCATGTGTGTGTGTGTGTGTGTATGACTGAAGATTATAAAGGTGACAGTTTGGCAGTCAATAGCTGAGTAATAGCCTATGTGCAGCCTTATTTTTACGCTGTCATATCTCCAAAAGTTTTGCAAGTTGTTGTCATGCATTCCCTCTGCCTGCTTGGTAACTACACTCAATTGGTTCTAATCATCTGTCACCTTGCTCTCCACTCTCTCTGATTGCTCCACCTGTCCCTACTCTGCTCCACTCTGCTCACCACTCTGCCTAATCACCTTCACCTGTCTCCACTCTGCTCTGTCTCATTTAGCCTCGTTTACTCTCCAGCTGCACTGCATTTGCCAGTAACCATACTCAGTATATAAAGCCCTGTTTTTCAGTCATTTCTTGTCAGATCGTCTGCAAGCTCACTCGTGTTTCCAGTCTGCTCCTGCTTTCTCTGACTCCCGTACCTGGACCTGCTGGATCTCTGCTCTGTTCTCCAACCCCGGAAACCCGACCCGCCTTTGACTTCGACTCTGATCTCTCCTCTGCCCCGGTAATTTTGACCTGCCTTCTGCTTAACACTTTCGCCTTGGATTTGCCCTGAACTGTGCCACTGCCTGGTTTTCACCTGCTGTTGTGTGTGTGTTTTCCCCAGGACTCCCGGACCCTCCAGCTCCCGTGTTCGCTGCTCAGTTTCCTGGGGAGGCACACACACACAGCCCTTGGGACCCCTGGAACCCCGGACCCCTGGTGACCCCTGCAAACCCCGAAACCCTGGTGACCCCTGCAACACTGGTAACCCCCAGAAGCCCAGAAGCCGGAACCCTTCTCCTTTCCCACTCCCCTTTTCCCTAATTCAATAAATACCCTTCTGGGTTCGAACGCACCTGGTTCCTCCGTCTCGTACCTGACAGTACGATCTGACCACCATGGAACCAGCGAACGACCCATCAGCCATGGACCGCCTGGAACGTGCAGAGGAGGAGGTGTCCCGGATTACTGGCGACGTTAAGTCTTTGATCCAGCTTGGCCACCAGCATCAACAACAACTCCAGCAACAACAAGAGCAACTGGCCCAGGTGATCGAAGCCCTCACAAGCTTGAGAACTCCTTCAACTGCATCACTCCAACCAGCCCCCAGCGCTCCAGCCCCCAGCGCTCCAGCCTACATCGCTCCAGCCCAGGTGTCTACACCTCCAGCTCCCGGAACATCCAACCCGGAACCCAAGATTGGAAACCTGGAGCGCTTTAACGGCGACCCAGACCAGGTTCGGCCCTTCTTGACCAACTGCAAGCTCCTGTTCTCGCTGCAACCCAGAACCTTCGCCTTTGAGGAGGTCAAGGTTGGATTCGCCATCACCCATCTGACGGGTCGGGCTCGTCTCTGGGGAGCAGCGGAGTTCGAGCAGCAAACCCCCGCCTGTGCCACCTTCGAGGCCTTCGAGAAGGAGATGAAGAAGGTGTTCGATCTGGGCTCAACAACGGCGGATGCATCCCAAGAACTCCTAACAATCCGACAGGGCAATCGCACAGTCGCTGACTACTCCATTGAATTCCGGACCCTGGCTAGACGCAGCACGTGGAATATGGTAGCCGTGGTGAACGCCTTCCTTCACAGTTTGGCGGAGTACATCAAGGACGAGTTAGTCTCTCACGATTTACCCACGACCCTCGACGAGGCCATCGCCCTGGTGGTTCGTATCGACCGCCGGATACAGACTCGTCGTCGAGAGAAGGGGCGTCAAATTCCACGCCCCGTCCGCATTCGGAATGACTCTTCGGCTGCTCCGTCCTATCCTGTAGCCTCTCCTGCCCAGATGACACATACCAGCCAGCCCGAACCCATGGAGATTGGCCGCGCTACCCTCACTCCAGAAGAACGCCGGCGACGCTTCTCCTCCAACCTTTGCCTGTACTGCGGGGGCGAAAACCACAGAGTGACCAACTGTCCAGCAAAAGCCAAAGCTCATCAGGCGTAGGGGGAGTCCTGGTGAGCTCAGCATGTTTTCAGCCCCCCGTAAACCGAAAACCCCTGCTCCAAGTCCGTCTTCTGCTTCCCAATTCCCCACACACGCTTTCCGCCCTGGTCGACTCTGGAGCAGAGGCCAACATCATGGACTCTGAATTGGCTCATCAATTAGGCATAGGGCGCCATCGTCTGTCCACACCTGTTCCTGCACGAGCCCTGGATGGGCATCCGCTTGGCACTGTTAATCACATCTCAGCCCCAGTAACCATGCACTTGTCGGGAAACCACCAGGAGGATATCCAGTTTCATCTTCTGCGCTCACCAGGGCAACCACTCATCCTAGGATATCCATGGCTCCGTCAACATAACCCCCACTTCGACTGGGAAACTGGAGTAATACGGGAGTGGGGAAGAGAATGCCATCGAACCTGCTTGAGAGGAGCCATCATACCCACCAGTCCTGAATCTCCTGACTACATCCCAGACCTCTCCAATGTACCTGCCAGTTACCATGGATTTCGTGAAGTCTTTAACAAGTCCAAGGCTACTTCTCTGCCCCCTCATCGGCCATACGACTGTGCCATTGACCTCCTGCCGGGCACTGCACCTCCTAAGGGCCGCCTGTATTCCCTGTCTGCCCCTGAAAGAAAATCCATGGAGACATACATCAATGATTCCTTGGCCGCTGGAATTATCCGCCCATCATCCTCCCCTGCCGGTGCTGGATTCTTTTTTGTTGGAAAAAAAGATGGATCTCTCCGTCCATGCATCGACTACCGGGGGTTGAACGACATAACAATCAAGAATCGGTACCCTCTGCCACTTCTCTCATCCGGCTTTGAACTCCTCCAGGGGGCAACAGTCTTCACCAAACTTGACCTCAGGAATGCTTATCATCTGGTACGGATGAGAGAGGGCGATGAGTGGAAGACTGCGTTTAATACCCCAACCGGACATTATGAATACTTGGTCATGCCTTTTGGTCTTACGAATGCCCCAGCAGTGTTTCAGGCCCTTGTGAACGACATCCTCAGGGATATGCTCAACGTCTTCGTATTTGTTTACCTTGATGACATTTTAATATTCTCAAAAGACATGTCTGAACACGTCCGCCATGTCCAGTTGGTCCTGCAACGCCTCCTAGAGAACTCTCTCTTCATCAAAGCAGAGAAATGTGAGTTTCACGCCAAGTCCGTATCATTTCTGGGGTATATTGTAGCGGAGGGAAGCATTTGCATGGACCCTGCCAAAGTCTCAGCCGTTACCTCTTGGCCAGTGCCTGACAGCCGCAAGAAACTGCAGCAATTCCTGGGCTTTGCCAACTTCTATAGAAGATTTATCCGGAATTACAGTAAAGTAGCTTCCCCCTTGACTGCCCTCACCAGCACCAAGGTCCACTACCAATGGACACCAGAGGCCGATCAGGCATTCAGAACTTTGAAAGCCCGCTTCACTTCTGCCCCCATCCTCCAAATGCCTGACCCCGATCGGCAGTTCGTGGTGGAGGTAGACGCATCAGACATTGGAGTCGGGGCAGTTCTCTCCCAACGTGCCGAAGTGGACGGCAAGTTGCACCCTTGCGCGTTCTTCTCACGCAGACTGACCCCAGCTGAGCAAAACTATGACATTGGCAACCGGGAATTGCTAGCCGTGAAACTTGCATTGGAGGAGTGGCGACAGTGGCTAGAGGGCACCAGTACTCCGTTCCTGGTATGGACCGACCACAAGAACCTGGAGTACATCCGAACTGCCAAGAGGTTGAATCCACGTCTGTCCCGCTGGTCTCTATTCTTCACCCGGTTCAACTTCACCCTCTCGTATCGTCCAGGTTCCCGCAACGCTAAACCCGATGCTCTCTCCCGGGTTTTTCAGAAGGATGAAGCTCCCATGGAGGAACCGGCTTCTGTCCTCCCGAGCTCCTGTATCATTGCTGCTCTGACCTGGGACATAGAGAGACGAGTCAGAGAGGCAATCCAAGACCAGCCTGGCCCCAGTGCTTGCCCCGACGAGTGCCTCTTTGTCCCAGGCCGACTCAGATCACAGGTGATCCAGTGGGGCCATGACACTCGCTTAGCCTGCCATCCTGGAATGGAGCGAACGTTCCGCCAACTCTCCCAACGGTTCTGGTGGCCCACGATGAGGACTGACATCCAGGACTATGTAAGGGCTTGCCGCACCTGCAGCCAAAACAAAACCTCCAGTCGCCCCCCTGCAGGACTACTCCAACCTCTGCCTGTGCCCAAACGCCCCTGGTCTCACCTGTCGTTGGACTTTGTCACTGGTCTGCCCCCGTCCGATGGTAACACTGTTATCCTCACCATTGTTGACAGATTCAGCAAGATGGCCCATTTTGTTCCGCTTCCAAAACTACCCTCTGCGAAGGAGACAGCGCAGGTAGTACTGGAACAAGTCTTCAAGCTACATGGCCTGCCCAAAGACATTGTCTCCGACAGGGGTCCCCAGTTTGCGTCAGTTTTCTGGAAGGAGTTCTGTCTCCTCATCGGTGCCACAGCCAGTCTTACCTCCGGCTTCCACCCCCAGTCCAACGGACAGTCCGAGAGATTTAACCAGGAGCTGGAGAAGTCCCTCCGCTGCATGACTTCGCGCAATCCCCGATCCTGGTCCCAGCAGCTCCTGTGGGTGGAATATGCCCATAACTCCCTCCCGAGCTCCGCAACTGGCTTGTCCCCCTTCCATTGTGTGTATGGCTACCCGCCGCCACTGTTCGCCAGTCAGGAGCCCAAAGTATCCTGCCCATCTGCTCTTGCCCTTGTACGACGTTGCCGCAGGACCTGGTCCCAAGCACGGGCCACCCTCCTCCGGTCAGTGGCCAGTTATGCAGCTGGGGCCAATCGCCGGAGGATTCCAGCCCCTACATACCGGGTGGGACAAAAGGTTTGGCTCTCCGCCAAGGATCTTCCGCTCCGAGTAGAGTCCCGCAAGTTGGCACCCCGGTACGTCGGCCCGTTTCCTGTGGAGAGGGTGATCGGTAGGTCGGCTGTACGCCTCACGCTCCCCGTCTCCATGAAGGTCCACCCAACCTTCCATGTGTCCAAGCTGAAGCCGGTGCACGAGAGTGATCTGCTCCCAGATGCTCCGCCACCACCTCCTCCTCGTGTGGTCAAGGGGGGACTGGTCTACACTGTTGAACGCCTCCTCCAATCACGTCGGCGGGGAAGAGGTCTCCAGTACCTGGTGGACTGGGAGGGCTACGGCCCAGAAGAAAGGATGTGGGTGCCCGCCAGCAGAATTGTAGATCCGGCTATGATCACTGAGTTTCATCGCCTCCACCCTGACCAGCCCTCCCTTCGGAGGGGTCGCCCCGGGAGAGTCCAACGTGTTCCTGCCCGGCCAGCCATTCCCCTGGCGATGCCCGCTCCTGACCCTGCACCTGTGCCTGCTCTTACACCGTGCCCCAACTCTGTGCCTGCACCTGCCCCTGGCTCTGACCCCGACCCCGATCCGGCCTTGTCTGATGGTGCCTCTTCCGCTGGGGACGTTGAGATGGAGGGGTTGTCCGCAGAAGAGGTGGCGATGGACTCCGACCGGTCAGAAGAATACTAGCCCTCCTCCGGTTCCCCCCTCCACCCACCCTGCCTCGGTGATTCTGTTTTGGGACTTCTGGGGCCGTCCCTTGAGGGGGGGGTTCTGTCATGCATTCCCTCTGCCTGCTTGGTAACTACACTCAATTGGTTCTAATCATCTGTCACCTTGCTCTCCACTCTCTCTGATTGCTCCACCTGTCCCTACTCTGCTCCACTCTGCTCACCACTCTGCCTAATCACCTTCACCTGTCTCCACTCTGCTCTGTCTCATTTAGCCTCGTTTACTCTCCAGCTGCACTGCATTTGCCAGTAACCATGCTCAGTATATAAAGCCCTGTTTTTCAGTCATTTCTTGTCAGATCGTCTGCAAGCTCACTCGTGTTTCCAGTCTGCTCCTGCTTTCTCTGACTCCCGTACCTGGACCTGCTGGATCTCTGCTCTGTTCTCCAACCCCGGAAACCCGACCCGCCTTTGACTTCGACTCTGATCTCTCCTCTGCCCCGGTAATTTTGACCTGCCTTCTGCTTAACACTTTCGCCTTGGATTTGCCCTGAACTGTGCCACTGCCTGGTTTTCACCTGCTGTTGTGTGTGTGTGTTTTCCCCAGGACTCCCGGACCCTCCAGCTCCCGTGTTCGCTGCTCAGTTTCCTGGGGAGGCACACACACACAGCCCTTGGGACCCCTGGAACCCCGGACCCCTGGTGACCCCTGCAAACCCCGAAACCCTGGTGACCCCTGCAACACTGGTAACCCCCAGAAGCCCAGAAGCCGGAACCCTTCTCCTTTCCCACTCCCCTTTTCCCTAATTCAATAAATACCCTTCTGGGTTCGAACGCACCTGGTTCCTCCGTCTCGTACCTGACAGTTGTCAGATGATGTTGACACACAAATGGCACAAACCTGCTCTTCATGTCAAAGCTGAGATCACTTTTCTTGGCCAAATGGTTCAGTAAAAAAATGGACATATTCAGGCGTATGCGCTGAGCACTGTTGGGAAAGTTACTCAAAAACTGTAATGCACTACTTATTACATGTTACTGTCATTTAAAAGTAATGCCTTACATTACAACATTACTTTTTTTGAAAAGTAAGGCATTACACTACTTTTGCATTACTTTTAGTTACTTTAGCCAAAATGACTGGAAATAAGGATTTGGCAATCTACAGTGCAAATCTATGAGGTGGCATGACTTTCACCTGCCATCCACAAGTCGTTTTGGAAGCCTGCAGACTGAAAACCAACATTTTCAGGAATTGCATCTTACCCACATACAATATTGATTCACCAATACAATGATTAATCCTTTCTCTTCTTACCACACCTTACCATGCACACCAGCGCCGTTTTGTTTGTTTGTTTGTTTTTTTAAAAAAATCTATTAGTGACGCATGCAGCACAGGCTCCGTTGCACTTGGCTGAAACACTACGAGTTTGAAAATTATTATTGATAAAAGAGCAGATGCATGCATTGCTACAGTAGGCCCATTTTGAATATTAATTATATAGCCTACAGCACACCGGGGAAAATGTCTTATCAATGAACGAAATTATAGGCGAAAAAAATGATTGCGAGGATACCAGCCAGTCAGTTTGCAAGCTCGTGGCTCGCCTGAATCATGTGACTTTGTGCGGAGATCAGTTTGTCACTCACTCACAACTCTAGAACTATTATTCTTTACGCGCGCTCAGTCAGTACCGCGGCCAGCATATTCTGCGACTTTGCGCAAACAGCTAGTTCTATTCATGCAACTATTGCGCTGGAATTTACAGTGATAGGCTACAGAGTGATGCAACGACAGCAAGCATTTTCAATTTCACTACTTAGACAGGCGAACATATAATATTTTATTTCAAATGGATTTATTTCAATTTTAGCGATGTTGAGTTGAACAAAAGTGAGGGGGGTGCAACGTACTCATCCCCCCGTCGGATACCCTGAGAATCTCGTGAGAATGGGATGCATCCCCTCCTTTCCTGACTAATTTGGTGGTGCTATGGCACCTCTTCAAATCGTCAAATTGTTTGTAGGCTACTGTTTTTCGACGTGGAACGCGGTTTGGGTTTCAAGTACAGTGTGCATTTAACTGAAATGTTCTTGGCGTCCTTATTTTCAATTAAGTCAAAGTAGTGGGCATATACCCATCTTGAAAACGAGCAAGCTGGATCTTCTGGATCGGTCATCCTTTGTCAGCCTGCTATTTCGAGAGACTAAGCGTGAGGAAGCAATGTTCTGCGTGGAACTTTAAAATCTCTGCGCGGACGTAGGCCTACTATCAGATGCAATAGCTGATCTCGCGGTGATCCGCGAACATTGTATAAAGAAAACAAAATACCCACACAAAATGTAGGTGAAAAAAATGCGTTGTAATGTGCAAGTTACTTGCATTGTAACGAGGACATATTACCGATTTTTTCCTCTGTAATCAGTTACATTACTGAGTTACTCAAAAATGTAACGCATTACAGTAATTAGTTACTTTTGTAACTCGTTACTCCCAACACTGGCGCTGAGCTGTTCACACATTTTTTGTAAGTGAATGGGGTCACATCATAGGGATTTTAAAACTGCTCTCTTTGAAACATTTTTAAGAGTTGTCTTATGATCTTCACACAGTTTGTATTCAGAGCCAATACCTCTCTGACAATGCCTTTACCTAGTTGATACAAAAAACCCAGGACAGGTCACCTCTCACTGTAACTGCCACAGTTTGTGACATTATCATCTTGACCATTCTACCATTCATTTCAATGAGGGGGAAAACAGAGAGAAAACAACAATAGAAAAACAAGTCTGGTGAACGAATGAAAGGGGGTAGGCCAGCAAAAAATACTCCACCCTGAGACCTTTTCGAGCCGTTCGTTTTGGCACTCGAACCGTGTCTCTATCTCGAACGCTGCAACGATTCAAAGCCGCCGTACTAATGAATGGCGATTCCCATATGCCGAGGTGAATGGAAAAATGTAGAATAATAATAAACTGTTGATGAACAATTAATATGCTTTCCCGCAAGCATACTAAATAAACTGTTGGAGAACAATTAGTATGCTTGCTGGGGGCAAGCAGAGGCCTTTGGCAAGCATACTAAATAATACTATAAGACTATATCATCTGCTCTGGGAACTGTCCATTTGTTACCAGCGTAGTTGAGAGGAATGAAAACCGTTCTTATTATCTGCATTTGCCAGAAATGCCTACCAATCTGGTAACAAATGAACAGTTCCCAGATTTGGACTACACTACCAAAGCAATGCAGTTGCCAAAGATGTTTTCCAACTAGAGGTGAAGTGCAGCTGTACTAGTACTTGTACAAATAGACCTGCCAGATCTCGGTGCAAGTGCATGAAGGCAGAGTTAAAGTGCAGACGTCTGTGCAAGTGCACATACAATTTCTAAGACTGATCACTGACTGTTTTTACATCTGTTCTCTGTCATAGTTATTGTAGAGTGGAGTATTGGAATAAATGTTAGCCCTATGGTCTTCTGTTTACTTATTGAATGTAAGAGAAAATGTTGTTCCCCATAGTATTTATCATCATCATCATCATCATCATCATTATTATTATTATTATTATTATTATTGATTTACTTTCTTCCAGATATAAAGTGTTTAAGTTGTGAATAAAATGATGGCTTGATTGAAAAAAAGCTGGTACTCATGATCCTAAATTCATAAACTCAAAGTTGCAAGTTGGGTCCTAAATATCGCATAGGCTTTATGCAGCTATATTTGTGTTTATGTATCCTAAGTATCTGTGTGTTTCAGGGATATTCTGAACAAATCAAGTTAAGTGATAACCCAGGCTTTATATACAATAAATTGTAACAATACATTATGTTTCATTGCAACTTGGAGGGCATTTCCACCCTTTATCTTAAAAAAGCCCGGATTTAGCTGTCCATTGGCTAAAAGTGTGTTTATTACATAGTGTGTCTTTAATCTGGTAACCAACTATTTAGCCCACCGGTTTCTCCTCTTCATGCTGAATCCATACATACCTCAAATGTTAAATTTGGTTTAACTAATCAAAAGTTATAGCAGTTTATATATTTTAGAGCGCCCCCCGCAGGCCATTTTGTTATCTGTGTGTTTGACACTCAAACTCAAATTGTTCTATAGACCCTAAACTTCAACTTGGAAGTGAAAACCAAACTTTAACATCAATTTGAAATGACTGACCCTATTACGACCCCACTATATAGGCCTACGCAATTTATGGCGTTTAACCTTACCAGATTAAGCCTATTTGAAAAGAAAAAAAGTTGATACAGAAAATTAACTGTTCTGAGAAAATAAAATGATCAACAACAAGGAAATTCACAAAGTCAGCTTTATAGCCTGTGACCCTTTCCTTGAGCGATTAAACATCTAATGAAAGGCGATATCTGAATGAATTTGATAGTCCAAAACAGCTTCAAAGAAATCGTTAGACCGCAACCAAGAAGCCCTCCTCCAGCATCAATTAGGCTACAGTACTTGGCTCGCAGCAGGCTACAGGGACGCGACTCGAGATGCAGGAAATACAGGGTTCCTATTCTTAACGTAGGCCTATTTTCTCGGCTGAGTGCAGAAGCAGCTGGATAGAGATAGAGAACAGAAGGGAAAAAAAAACAGAAAATGACTTTAACCAACTAGGAATGTCTCGAAGATAACTAGAGATAGCCGATCAAAGAACTAAACAAAATGCCACCATAAAATAAGAGGCTACCGTACACAATGATTGTCAAGCTGCTGGTTTTGTTCATTTGTTATGGTGAGTAGGCTACTGCGTTTTCTTTTATATGCCGTTTGATTAGGTGTGTCCGTATACTGGTGTTTACTGGCGTTTAGCGGTGCATGAAGTTTTCGAGTAGCAAAGGCCTAGGCTATTTTGTTTTTCCTTTGCAAGCATAGTTGCCCTTAGCACTCTAAACTAACGCAGACTCACAAAACACAACTAAGCGGTTCGTCTTCTTTTAGTCAATTAGAACGCACCAGGTTTCAAATAGAAATTTTCAATGAACTTATTCAATGAACATGAAAAACTGCATTGACAGTGTAAGTGCGCAAAATGCGCAGCGTTTCACTATTTGTCTTGCTTGGATCTGTAGGTCAAGGATATGTTCACATGTTATGTTTACAGCCCAAAGCATTCCAGTAAAAACAAAATCCTTTGTACAACTTCTCCATGCACGTGCACGTTACATGTAACGCTTTGCATCTGTGTTTGAAAAGAAATGGGACAGAAAAAGTTGATCCACAGTGAACAGTGTGCCCATGAGGCTTACAATGATGTGCTTAGGCCCTGTAAAACTATTAAGAGAAGTAAGACTATGAACTATTATATAAACTATTAACCATATCAGATTTTTAACCTGATGTTGCCCATTTACTGCATTGGGCCTATATGTAGCCTACACAATAACTCATTTGTTCAGAATAAATCCACATTTAGGCTAGTTGAGGGTCTGTTTGGTTTCCTTTTTCATTGCCATCTTAAAATGGGCCTATATGTAAATAATTTATTGCCATACTAACCTGTAATCTATTAGGCTACTGTAGGCCTATAGCTAACATGTAGGCTACAGTGTACAGTTGTACAGTTTGTAATTGGATTTAGGCTACCCGAAAATAATGGTCATTGATTCTTTTCTTTACTGTCCAGAAATCACAGTATTCATTACTTCTATTACTTTGTATAGGCTACTTTAAAAAAACATATATAATTGCTTAAGACAGTTATTACAAGTTTAGTTTCAAGTGAATGGGTAAATAAATCACAGAGATCCATTCAAACGAATTGTGCATATACAGTCAGGTTTGTACACCCTTTTTAAATTGGCCATTAGACATGGTCTGTGCACCAAAATGGCATGAATGCACAAATGGTGTCTGCTTTATCTAATCCCACTCAAACAATTGCATGTTATATTTGTATTGGCCATAAGATGTACACATTCAAGCAACGCATAAGTACACCCTTGCAACAGGTGTTGACCCTCTTTTAGTTGCTTGCAATAACCTTTATAAAACCGGCCCTCTTCAGCAAAGTTTCTGGTAGGCTATGTCTAGAGTGACAGCCTGATCTCCAAAAATTCCGTGTTGCAGCCAGCGAATGTGGTTTCTTTTAGGTCATGCCATATCATCTCAATAGTTTTTTGTCAGGGCCTTGACTTGGCTTTTCCAGAATGTGCATTGAATTGTTATGAAGCCATTCTAAAGTCGATTTGCTCCTAAGACTATATCAACGACAATGCAATGAGGGTTTCTTTGTAACCGAATTTTAAAAAATGCTTCTACAAAGGAATGGATCCGTAAAATATTATGTGATCATGGCAACGATAGGCTTGCTGAAAACGTTGACGAACACATTCAGAATACACATTTTTAAACTCTAGTTGTTGAGAACAAAGCAGTCATTAATGGCCGTTAAGGCCATACAAACCATGCAAAATGACCTGCCACGAAGGGCACGTGTCTAGCCTACAGAAAATTACATGATGCAGCAACAGTCCCTATGGTTGTTTGATAGACTACATTTAAGATTCTGAACTATTTGTAGACCTATCCTACAACATTTCCAGACTATCTGTTTTAATGTAGGCTAGGCTCTAGGCTACATGCAAAGTTGCCCCTCCCTTGTCGTTCATATACGAATAGTAAGAGACCATACACACTGCAAGCATGAGACGTCCACATGACGTGTCCGGAGGTATCCAGTATCAGTCTGAAGCGGCTAGAATGCAATGGAACAGATCATCCCTTGCACACCGGAGCACGGTGTAAGCTCGGGGCATGTCCGGACCCTTGTCAGTGTGCTATCATCAGTGGAACAATGAACTCAGAAGTTTATTGAGTTTATTTTACAGAAAAAAAACGTGAGATAGTCTGTCACACAGTTGAAGCACACAGGAGGATGGGTGGTGAAATGGGACAACAAACCATTTTAGAAGCATATCGACTTTAGAATGGCTTCATAACAATGAAATACACATTCTGGAATAGCTCAGTCAAAGCCCTGACAAAAAAACAATTGAGATGCTTTGGCATTAAGTCAAGAACGCTGTTCACTCCAGACATCTCAGAAGCCTTGCTGAAGAGGGGCAGTTTTGTAAAGAAGAGGGACACAGGATACATCCCAGATTATTTTTCTGTTAATCAGATCTGCAACTACAGGACACGTCTGGTTAGGGTTATTGCAACTAACTGAGGGTTAAACCCTATTGAATGCAAGGGTGTATTTATTTATGCCTTGCTGTCCTGTGACATCTTATGGCCAATAAAGATATGGTAACATGTAAATGCTTGGGTGGAATTAGTTAAAGCAGACTCTGATTGTTCCTTCTTATGGTTTCCAGGAAGATCAGTTTTATGACCAACTTTGACAGAAATGTCAGACATTTCAAAGGGTGTACAATTTTTTTCTATAACTGTTCGTAAGAAATTTCAAAGGGTGTACAAACGTTTTGCTATGACTGTATGTTGTGAGAAACGTGTACAGTCATGGAATTTTTGGACATGTTGCAGCTTGTTGCTGTAATCACGTTAGCTTGGTCAGGATCTCTACATGAGGTGCAGTCTGCCTACACAATAAAATTCATGTAGTACAGTAAAGTCAACCTGTTGGTTGAGCAGGCTGTCCACACCTAGTGAAATGCTCTCTAATAACTTGTCTTAATTACTCTCCACAGATCTTACTGCTCCTGCGGCAGCCGATGTAATAAGTGTGAAGGCACAGGAAGGCAGGAATGTTACCTTACTGCCTGAAACACCCAAACTAATGGGTGATGAAGACTTTGTTTGGACATTTGCTCCCTACAAGTCAATTTCAAAAGTACGGATAGTTCAAAGTCTAGTATTCAAGGGTGCAGTCCATACAGAATACAAGGGAATATTTAAGAGCAGCCTGCAGCTGAACAGGAAGACAGGATGCCTCACCATCACCAACATCACCATCAGACAGTCTGGACTCTACCACCTTCAAATAACAGATCACAATAGAGTGCAACAGGTGTGGGATTTTAACTGTACAGTGTATGGTAAGTGCATGGTAAGCCTTTTGTATTAACATTAGAAAGTAGCAGATCGTGAATATGTTGGCTTACATCATGAAACCAATGAGATACACTAGTGCAGGGGTTCCCAAACTTTACCATGGCAAAGCACCCCATAGACCAGTATATTCCAGCAAAGGCCTGCCTTATATGGCTTGTGTCACACTATTTTTTCTCTGTGTAGTGTAGCAGAGGCCAACTAGCAGAGTGTGGCATGGAGCGTTAGTAAACTTCCCTCCCGAAGTCTCATACATTATCGGTAGCACTGAGCTATTGGACTGGTCCTTAAGCGGTCCTTGTGACTCCCATACCCGAACCAATGCGTTGACTAAGAGGTGGCCAGTTCAAGAACCCAAGGTGGACGGACTGTGCGGGAACACCTCAATTGTGCATCCCTTTTCACAATTATAGCCTAGAGTCTGTTAGGCAGTACCCCACTGGGATATATAGAATGCAAAAGCATAGACACATGTATTATTTTTCTACTAGGATTTAACTACATATGAGCAATTTCTTGAAATGAGATGGACTGTTCCTTTAACAATATTAGTAATACTGTTTAGACATGTAATAGACTGTAATTGTGCACATATGTGAATACAGTTAAGCTTATTTTTGGTTTATTTTGGTGTGCATTAGTTATTTAATGTATTTAAATATTTATACTGCTTTGCTATGGTTTTCCTGCCAACCTGTCACAGCAGTCCTAGACTTTTAGCATCCCCTCGCGGCCCCCCAGGGGTCACCGGCCCCCACTTTGAAAACCACTGTGCACATTGATAATGAGTACACCCCTTTTGAAAAGCAACATTTTGAACAATATTTCAATAAGCACATATGATATTTCAAAAATGTGCATAGAGTAATGTGATGGAGTGACCATCACTAGGGTTGTGGGTGTGTTCTGACTAACATGCCAATGAGCCTGGCTCTTTGGTGTAGCGGTCAGAGCCCCGGTTTACTACCCCAGAAGGTCTGGGCTCGAGTCCCAGCTGGGCAACTCTACTCCCCTTCGCTACAGTAAGTTTAATACAACATCTGTTGAGCTTAGAGAAGAAAAGTAAGGTTAATAGTACAACTTAAATAACACATTGTTCCGTTTTTTTTAAGTATGGTGGTGCAAAAGGGAGTACGCCCCTATGTTATACAAAGTACAATTCCATAGAGAGAGGATCTGCTTCAGTAGTCACAGTACATACTGACATGCATGTTTCTTTTGGTGAAATTCAGCTTCTCACAGCTCATTCACGCTGCAAGCATGGGGCGTAGGCGAAACATGTCTGAATGTACCCATGCTCAGTCCAAAACAGTCAGAACATGAAAACAGATTATTCCTTTTGCACTAAATTGCGGTCGTCCAAATCTTATTTTACTTATATTATTACCTCCGCCAGGATGTTATGTGATCGCCTGAGTTTGTGTGTGTGTTGTCTGTGTTTGTGTTAGTTCACTGCTATTCCACTGCCTGCCACAAGGTGCGCACGGTGAGCACTGAGCAGAGGCGTGCCTGCACCTTTGTCAGCAAGGAACAGGGAGAGTCTCTCTTTCGCCGCCAGCTCCAACACCAAGTGCATTTCACCTAAGTTGTTCATCTGCAGGCAGCCTTCATCCGCAGGCAGTAGGCTAATCAGTCCTGTCAAATGAATTACCACCGCTACCAAAAATATTCAATTTGTGATGTGTGGCCTAGGCTGTGTTATCATTGCTGTTGCGAGAAGGACAGTGACCACCCCCGCAGATCGTTTAGCTTCACAATGCTGTTGAATTAATTAACCTACGTTGTCAAAAATATGGAATATGTGATCGTGTAAGTTCACAATGTTGTTGTGGACTGTGACTTAGGTTCACAATCCTTTCGAATTAATTAGGCTACCAAAATTGCAAAAATAATTTATGACGAAATCGGATGAGTCATAATATGTATACCTACGAAGCTAATTATCTGACGAGGTGCGATAATGTCCAAATCGGTATCCAGATGGGCGACGGTAAACGCGCTAAATGCTTGTAAGTGGACATGCTGGAAATCGCTTCCAAGTTGTGCGCTGTTTCTTGCTCCCACCTAGAGAACAACAAACTACAGACAGGCTAAGCTCGAAGTAGAACACTTCTGCTACCCGTCTTTGATAAAGGCGAGCTGGAGGAGAAACGTCACCCAGAGCAGTACATTTAGGCTTACCCTTTTGACACCAGGTGTTCTCTCTCCTATAGAAGTGCATTCAACTACTTATCCATCAGAAATGGTGAATTGTTGAGCCATTTTTCATTTGTACAATTAAAGGCATTTGATGCACATTCATCAGATTTTTTCATAGGCCATTGGAACATGTCTGGGACCCTCATTAAATGCCAGTTGTCAATTAACTGACTGTATGCATGCATGGTTTCTGTAGGCCTACAGATCAGTTCTTCCTTGCTACTGCTTACACTATGTGTTTACCCAAGACTACACTATACAAGCACAGTATTCATATCATGTTGTATATTATTTATAATTACATGTATTAGGCCTTCATTTCATAGCAATGTAATAACATTGGCAATATTATAACGCCTCACCCCCAGCGGTGGTCTTATATGTTATCATCAGAGGTCTTATTTTTATCTTAAAGTCTTATATTTGGTGATCCAACATGTGCAGAAACCCAATAAATAAATACAAAAATAGGCCTAACCCTTCTGTGGTTGTTTCAGTTTTGTTGGTCAAAATCATTAGGCCTACATTCCCTTCACTAATTAGGCTACACTTCTATCAGCGCGTGATCACAAGCTTTCAAAGCAGGTAGATTTTGCAAATGACTGAACTGACAAGTGTGTCATTTTGAAAGTCTGACACAGGAATATAGGCTAGTCGTTCAATTTGGCAAAGTGATTATTTTTGTCCATCATCTAATTGTGCCATGCCTTGGCGGAGGTATGTGCTCTCGGAGCACTTATAAATGTGTTTGTGTGTGTGTGTGTGTGTGTGCGCGCGCGTGCGTGTGTGCGTGCATATGTGTATGTGTGTGTTTACCCCCAAGCTCCTGTCTCTGTGCCTGCAATCAGCAAAGGAACATTTCAGTCTAAGCCCCCATCCCGCTTAGCAGACCAGCCTCTGCCTAGCCCCAGGTGTCAGGTGGTGTGCTCAGTGAGACATGGCATGGATGTGTCCTTGTCCTGGTACAAACACAATGAGTTATTCAGCACCATAAGTACTCCTGACGTCAACAACACCCTCTCCCTTCGCCTGGACCTAGATGACCAGGACAACTCCACCTACAGTTGCGTGTCTGCAAACCCAGTCAGTAACCGCACAACCAGTCTGGAAATCACTGCAGTGTGTTCTACGGGGAACCCACCAGGTTTGTCAACAGCCAGATTACATTTGCTGTGAAAACATAGCAAAAGGGATTTTGATGTGCGCAATTTGTTGATTATGGTCTAGGATCATGTACTACTGTAGTGTGACACCTTTGATAAGTGTATTACTCATTCAATCGGATGATGAGGTATGCAACCACATGCATAGTGAGAGTACACACAGTCCACATTGTACTGAAAATAACACTTGTCATGTAAGTACGGTATTTTGTGTAGTGTGTTACACATTATGGTTATTTTCCAGACTCATTGCTGCCCTGGTCCTTACTGATCGTCAGTATTTGGATGATTGCAATAGTGGTGGCCATTGCACTATGCTTGAAGAGGTACAAAAGGACTCAAAAGGATAACACATGCACAGGTGGGCATCCCAGATGTAACTGGTGTTATTTATACACTGACTGTGTGTGTGTGTGTGTGTGTGTTAATACATTAGTACAATAGTCTGCGTAAAATTACTCCTTTCAGTTTGTGTACCTCAAGCAGTACACAACAGAATCTGCTATCCCATAGATTCCATATCGTTCCATATGCTGAAGAGTGTGTGTGTGTGCATACAGGTACACTGTAGCTGTATAAATGCTGTAATTTTCATTTTATTGTGTGAACCTTTTACCCGGCTCCACCAGACTGGTGGGATCAATAGTTTTCTGCTCATAACATATTTTTGTGATGTGCAACCTACACCATCTTTAATGACCTCAAATGATGAGTGGCTTTAGGCCTATATTGTTGGATATTTATGTAACTGTGATGTAAGTGTTGACACTAATTTGCCTTTTATCTCTGTCATCAGAACAAGAATTACAAGAAGTACTTTTCGTTGACGTATTGCACTCTAACAGGTGATATTAGGTTTTAACAGTAATATGAAATCAGTTTATTATTAGACTATTCCCCATTCATAACTGAAGGCTGGGTTTTGGGATGCCTGGTGCTTATTAGAGCACCACATACATTTTACATGCAGAAAAATATACTATACCTGCCTTCAGAAATAAAGAAAAGACATAGGGCGGAATTCTCCCGTCTCCACTTAAGTCGGTTTTACGAACGCACCTTTTACGCGCTTTGATCCTGGGCGTATTCTCCTCTCTGAAATATTACCACACCCCTCACGCTTAACTCCGAAAAACAGCACGTAGCCCAACATGGGTGTGATATATGCTAAATGGGGGGATGAGTCTTCCCCGCCGTCATCAGTTGTGGTTTCAAAGAAAGCACGGAGCATGAATTTTCAGATCAACCATGTGAAAACCTCGGCAGTCCATTGAGATCCAAAACTGAACTTTAACTTTGAATTAAGAACCACGTGCCAAAAGTCCTCGTGCAAAAGCTTATCAACATCTAACCTCAGCTCATTTTCAAAAACACAAGGGAAGTAGTGGAGGTGAGATAATGAGATGGAAACGCAGTGTCCTTTTCGCGGGAACTCAGCTCAGCGTTTTGGTGCGCAACAGGTTGATTGAAATAATAAACATGATGAAAGGAGTTTGGTGTTTGGTGTGTTACCTAGACAATTCCGGAATTTAAAAACTGATTTAAAAGGCTGATCATTGCCTATTAATTCCCACAGTAACAGCCACATTGTATTTGCTGACTTTTAAAAGCGCTTCTCCGCTTCTCTGTACAGTAACGTGACATTAAATCTGTGGATCTCAGCTGTCCGTCAGTATATGACACTTACATGCATGCTGAAGAACGAACAAGGAAATCGATCGTCTTGAAAAAACGGAGACTTTATATTTTGTCGCAGACATGGGAATTAATTGGGCATGGGCATGCAACGCCAAGCTAGGATTTAAACACGCAGCTGATAGGGTGTACTAAAGACTTGAAGCGAAATGCCAAAAACATGCTCAGATATGTAGGCCTACATTTTTAAGTTTAGCTATAATGAGATTCAGGAAATATTTTGTGTCTTACAGAAACAGATAGGACAACCTGTAGCCTACCTCAGTAGGTTGTGGCTTTGTATGTCGGGCATCAGTTCAGAAAGTTTAATAGGCTTCATGCACATATGCACAAGTTCCAATAAATCGCAAAAGTTAAGGAGTTGCAATAAAAACGCTTTACTTAACATGGCTACAACATAGTAAAAAATGGTGAAGGTTCTTTTTGAATAGGCATACCATAGCGCAACTTGTGATATCCTGCGTACGCCCCGCTTAATCACTGACTTGAGTCAGCGTGGAGGCGCTGTTGGGCGCTTTTTTTTTTACTTACGCGGGTGGGAGAATACAGCCCATAAAGAATAAAGAATAAAGAAAATACTTGTATAGGTTGAAAATACATACTTCCAAAACAAATGGCTCATGTAAACTAACAACATATCAATGCAAATTATTCCATACCAATGAGGCATCAAGCGATAACATAGCATTGAGGCTCCCTTCCACCAATGTTTAAAAAGGGGTTCAATATTGATTGTTTATTTATAGACTGATTCCAGAGTTTTTGCTGATGGCTGTCTGTTTTCTCAATATCTTGCAAATCTTTGTGGTTGCTCAACAATCTCTGTGAGTGCCCCAGTCCTTAAGCACCCAGAGATAATTTCTGGGTCTGGAATGGCTGAAAAGTGAATACTGAAGGGAGGGGTGTGTCTTGTCTTACCCAATCGCTAAGATTTGGTTGTGACATTAAAAAAAAACATTACAGATGGAAGGGGTGAACTCTGTTGTTTCTCCCCTTCTCTCTTCTCTTCCCCGTTCACTGATTGGCCGGTTGTCAAGACCAAAGCCCTCCCAGAACCCCCAGCCCAGACATAATGTGGAAACAACAATTAATCTTTACTGGAGCTTATGCATGGCAAGGCCAGGCTCAGAGAGAGTTTCAGACTGTTATCAAAATAAGAATGAGCAGAACAGTTACCACAGAGTCAGTTCAAAATACAGTAGTTTGGTCGGTTAGTTAGGCCCCACGTCTAGAGCGTAAACCACACATCATTTCTTGGCAATTTGGCCCTGCTGTGGCCATCCGGTAGGGCACTCGCCTGCTATGCAGCTGACCTGGGTTCGATTCCCGGTCCAGGTCCTTTGCCGACCCCTCCCCATCTCTCTCCTACTCGTTTTCTGTCCTCTTCACTGTCCTGTCCTAATAAAATTGCCCCCCCCCCCAATAATAAAATAAAATTAAAACAATGCAACTGCAATTCAAGGCAACTTAGCAAATGTGAAAATGTACAGTATCACATGACACAGTTAACAAAACTTATCTCTGTTTGTTTCCTCTCTCCTGTTCTGTTCTCAGCAGAGTAATAACAGACACATATCTGAACTGGCATCCAATGAAGAATCAGCAGTAAAAAAATATACCTATATGACATAAATTACATTTTGCACTGGGGATATTGTATTGTATTGTATTGTATTGTATTGTATTGTATGTGGTATGTGACCCAATTCTCAGTTCTCATATGTCCAGTCACAGAAATATAATGTTCAAAATTGAATGAATTGAAATGTTGTGTGGAGGGGCAAATAAACTTAAATTCCTAGTAGCTGTGTTTTCATTTAAATTGCTGAATACGTCTGGGGGAGACACCGTTGTTATACATTGTAGGCTACTAATCAAACTGAGGTCTACTGGATGCTGAGTGGTGGAGAGGTACATATTATTCATAAATAAGGCCTAGGTATTTTATTCTCAAACACTTGTAATGAGACAATATTCATATGCATGCAGAATGGTGCCTTAACATGTTTACATAACCTTAGTCCATCAGGCTACTGAATATATAATGTAATATACTAAATGTCTCTTACATAGATCATTTTTCAGACATTCCTTTGTCCACATATGAGCACATATGCAGAGGCCTTAACAGCATTGAAATAATAACAATTAACTGTTTCTTCAACAAAGTGCAATCTATTTTAATACCTGAGCACCAGGGCTCCAGATTGACATTTTTCAGCACCAGCCAAAATGGCTAGTAGATGTTGCTCTTAATAGCCAAACACACACTCACTAATGGGTTCTAGCCTGGCGACGCCATCCATGTACTCCACCCAAAGATTTTGGCTCCGCACATCGTCTGGCAAAAGCCTCGAGCTCGGTTCTCTCAGTGTTTAGCCAATCAGCAAACAGTTGAGAGTGGTGACGTAGAACTCACCTGCAAGCTCTGTTACTGATTGGTTAAGGTAACTATATTCACATTTTCGTTATTTGTATGCTTTTGCGACGCTATAAGGTAACAGGCATGCTAATAAAGCACAATATGGGTTTGGAACTTCAATTAATTTAAATGATAGAGTAAGATCAGACCATCTCCCATCATCCACGGAGACGGATTCCTCATGGCTTTCGCCAGACTGATTGACGGCTATTCGCCCAGGCTAGGTTTTTCCTACCAGCCGAACTGAAATTTCACCAGCATTTGGCCTGTGCTGGTGTTAATTTAGAACCCTGCTGAGCACCCATTTCAGATGCATTTGAAAAGGATGTGAGCAAGGCTGCTGCAACCGCTACCATAATGGGGACACGTGTGCATTTCAGATGGGTGCAAATGGTGTACCAACATGGCTCAGAGAACTGTATAGCTCAGTGCAGTAGAATATGAAATGTAAACGGGAATCTTGCAGATTGCAAGAAGCGATATTCTGTAACAGTGTGTTTGTGTTGGGACCTACAAATAGGACATGGGAACATTATGCACATTTCAGCTGGGCGCAAATGCATGCTCAGTGGCAAAGGTGTAGGTTTGGCTCGGAAAGTGGTGGGGACATTAATATGGAAAATTGTCCAGGTGTGCTATTTTTGCATTATACTTCTGAAAAACTGGTGGGGACAAGCCAGATTTACCTCAGAAGTGGTATGGACAGTTCCCCACCATCCACACCTAAAATTACACTGATGCTCAGTGGCACACCCAACACAGCTCAGTAGAGAGACCTAATGCATGAGAACGAATTGTTTCTCATACATAGCATACTGAATTTTAGATCTTATTTTGCCGCTGTCATAATACATTACATTACGTTACATTGCATTTGGCAGACGCTTTATAACCAAAGCGACTTTCAAAAGAGGACACAATCAAGCCAACATCACAAGCAAATACAAAGTGCACAGGAGATATACAGAACAACAAGTGCAGTTGCAAAGAGGGTTTAGTTTAAAAAAAAATATATATATATATATAAAGAGTAAATAACGAGTACACACACACACAAACACACACACACAAACTAAACTACACTAAACATCATGCCAGGAGTCCGCCCTGGGGCAAGGCCAGCTCAAGCATTAGTCTAGTAGATTATCTCGAAAGAGGAAGGTCTTTAGTTGTTTCTTGAAAGCTGCAAGAGATGTGCTTAGTCTAAGTGCTAAGTGCTTAGTGCTATGTGCTTAGTCTATGTATATAACCAGGGCATTTTGCCACCTGTGAGAATGGAGGGGGTAGCTCTGCAGACTCAACCACAACGGGGTCAGATGGTTGATCACCAAAGTTTCCACAGTTTGAAATAGGTCATTCGACCGGTACATACTCAAGACGAGTACACTGAAAAGAATGGAAATCAGGGGTTGTTGAATGTTTAAGTAATTATTTAGTATATTGAAAATGATTATTTCATGTTCCTTCTCCAAACATGTATAAATCATGTAGAACTATTATATTCAGGACGGTGAACAATTTGTTAGATAAATTCATGCTGAGAAAACATGAAATTGTTAGGTTTTTTTTTAATCTCCGCCCAATCTGATTCTAAACACGTCATTAAAAACTCAAACGAGGTTGAGATGCTGCCTGGGCCCTGCCCTAGCGGTGACGCAACGCTTTTGAAATTGCCTCAGCTTCAGCTATGGTCGGCAATCAGGCGAAGTAGATCCAGAAATTTTCTGTTTCTCTCCTGCTTGTACAAGAGGTCATTTGTGGGAAGACAGTTGACAGTTGTGCCGTGAGTGCACACCCACCATCTTTCCTTTCTCATCTGCCTCGACAAGAGTAACTACAGAATCGGCTGTGGAGGGAACAACGTTTACACTTCGGAGATTATTTGACGATGGAAGGATTTATTGGCAAGGTAAAATTACTAATATCTTTCCGAAATGTTGAGTTTGAGTTGAGTTCGATGGAACATTAGGTTCAGTGCCCCATATTGTGTAACACGATGTCAGTAGGAAGCCTGGCTAAAAAATAACGTTCACCGGTGTTAGCGTGGCTAGCTAACTGGCCATTGAGACTCTCAATGTAACTGGCTCATCATTGCCAAGGACATACCGGTACAAGTCTTTACGGTAGTTATGTCTGTTAGCATCGTGAAGAACTTTTTTCACTTCGGAGATTAAAAGACGAGTGAAATACTTATTTGCAAGGTAAAGTTAAAAAAAAATCCGAAATGTTGAGTTCGAGGGAACATTAGGTTCAGTGCCCCATATTGTGTAATACAGTGTTAGCAGCGAAGGCTGGTTAAAATTAACATTCACCAGTGTTAGCATGGCTAGCTAAATGGCGCGTAATTGCCAAGGACATGCATGTCATAATGGTAGTTCTGTCTTGTAGCAGCTAAATGCACATTACTTAATGTCATTATCTTTCCGTTATTTTGTATGTATTGTGTGATTGTACTAAACTTGGTCTTGTTTGGTAAGTTAGTCTTGCTTGATTATGGTACTGGGGTGCAGCAAGTAGATGGTATTCATGCACATTTTCAGAATGTTCCATGCACATTTAACACATGTAATGCTTTAATTTTGCATCACTGTGCGCATGCAACAGTTGGTCAGAAAAAAAAGATGTGACTGTTTTCGTCTCTCTCTCTCTCTCTCTCTCTCTCTCCCTCTCAGGTGAATGTGGCGTTGTAAGGGGCGCTCATAGTCGTTCCAACAAGACACGATTTGCTGACCCATTATAAGCGCAAACTCAGGACTTCGGTCGCCCTGCAAGGTATTCATGCATGTTTTCAGAATGTCCATGCACATTTAAGACATGGAATGCTTTAATTTTGCATCACAGTGCATGCAACAGTTGATCAGAAACAAAAAGATTTGACTGTTTTCATCTCTCTCTCTCTCTCTCTCTCTCTGTCTGTCTGTCTGTCTCTCTCTCTGCCTGTCTGTCTCTCTCTCTGTCTCTGTCTCTCTCTCTCTCTCTCTCTCTCTCTCTCTCTCTCTCTCTCTCTCTCTCTCTCTCTCTCTCTCTCTCTCTCTCTCTCTCTGTCTCTCAGGTGAATGTGGCGTTGTAAGGGGCGCTCATAGTCGTTCCAACAAGTCACGATTTGCTGACCCATTATAAGCGCAAACTCTGGACTTTGGTCGCCCTGCAAGGTATTCATGCATGTTTTCAGAATGTCCATGCACATTTAAGACATGGAATGCTTTAATTTTGCATCACTGTGCGCATGCAACAGTTGGTCAAAAACAGAGACTTGACTGACTGTTTTTATCTCTCTCTCTCTTGCTCTCTCTGTCTTGCGCGCTTTCTTTCTTTCTTTCTTTCTTTCTTTCTCTCTCTCTCTCTCTCTCTCTCTCTCTCTCTCTCTCGCTTTTTGAAGTAGACGAGGTATGCCCTATATTAGTGTTTCTCAACGGGGGTGGTAGGCAGCTCTAGGGGGGCGGTGGGAAGGATACAGCCGATAGGGAGAGGTGCTTAGTTGCTATTGGGGGGCATTCTTTTTTAATACTAAGGGGGCGTTGGCAGGCTTATGATGAGGTCAAGGGGGCGTTTGTTCAAAAAAAGGTTGAGAACCACTGTAGCATAGAGTTTGGCATTATAAGTTGTATGTGATTTGTCTCTTTTGTGTCTTCAGATAAATGCTGAATTCAAGAGAATAACTACAATGCCCTTGCAGTCGAGATTCCTGTCCCAGCTAGACATATTGTCTGACAAGCTGCTGAAGCTGTTCAAAAACAGAGGAGGACAGATTGACAAACGCCTAGAGAACATTTTGGCTTGCATGACTGAGGTAAGAGAATTTGAGAATTTTGGGATAGTGCTGATTAGTGTTGACATAGAATTCCATGAAATAATAATTTATCCTTCCTTGATGCAGGATGATGTTGATGGGGGATGTGAATGCATCCTGAAGGCATTGTATGTGTTCCTTGTTAAAATTCCATAAAATAATGTATCCTTCCTTGATGCAGGATGATGATGACATTGATGGAGGACGTGAATGCATCCTGAAGGCATTGTGTGTGTTCCTTGTTAAAATTCCATAAAATAATGTATCCTTCCTTGATGCAGGATGACATTGATGGAGGACGTGAATGCATCCTGAAGGCGTTGTGTGTGTACCTCAATGAAGACCCCAAATGTCTACTTCGCGCGTTTGTGGTGAGTACAAGCAGTGTGCTGTGCATGTCGCAAGGTGATGATGTTCTCTGTGCCCCTTCTCCGTCTCAGTCTTTTTCCCCTTTCTCTGTCTTTCTGTCCTCTCTCTCGCTCTTTCACTCTCTCTCCCCTCTCTCACACTTCACTATTTCTGTCTCTCTTCTGCCACACTGTCTCTCTCTGTGCCCTCTCTCTCTCTAACCTCCATAGCGCAGAGCCTATGTTTTAACCTTACTGTCACTGAAATTGTAATGGTTATGTCTGAATCTGTTACTTATGGCTCTCGCTACTGTCATTGCAATGTTATGGTAGTTGAGTACTTTCAGCAAAAAGTGAGCAGGCCTGCAGCCTACCCCATCCGCAGGGGCTACGTTCCCTTTTGCCCAAAAACAGGGTACGGCGTAGAAGTAGAGTTTTCCATGAAAGGGATGTTGGGAGTTCCTTCTATAAACCACCAACTCCAAACACTAACCCATTTTCCCAACAAACTCCAACTGAACAACTGTTCTTTTGTTTGATCTTCTCTTTCGTTTGACTGTTCCCTCTGCAGGCACAAGACGAAATCCAAGTGCAAGAGGGAATGGAGGAAACGACTGTAGGGATCTACATCGTCAAAGCAGATGCCACCAGCAAAGCAGATGACATTGGCATCATTTTGGAAGGCCAGCAGGTGTTGCAGGATGTGGATAATGTGCCATTGGCTGTCGCGTTGTTGTTTGGATTGATTTACGCCCTAAATCTGAACTACCCCGACGGCCTCAAGCGCACTTTTGAAGTCCTGCAGAAAATTATCATGGAGCTGGAAGGCACCATGCTGTCCAAAAAGGTTCAGGTACTGAAAAACCAACTCATTTAAAACACACACACACACACACTCGTACTGGAAGAGACTGAGCCTCGGAGCAAGCATTCAAAACACACACACACACACACACACACACACACACACACACACACACACACACACACACACACACACACACACACACACTCGTACTGGAAGAGACTGAGCCTCGGAGCAAGCATCCAAAACACACACACACACACACACACACACACACACACACACACACACACACACACACGTACTGTAAGAGACTGAGCCTCGGAGCAAGCATTCAAAACACACACACACACACACACACACACACACTCGTACTGGAAGAGACTGGGCCTCAGCTCAGAGCAAGCATTCAAAACACACACACACACACACACACACACTCGTACTGGAAGAGACTGAGCCTCACCTCAGAGCAAGCATTCAAAACACACACACACACACACACACACACACACACACACACACACACACACAATCATACTGGAAGAGACTGAGAGAGCAGAGCAAGCCTGAACGAAATGAATGACTTGGCTAAGTGTTCTGTTGGAAAAGTTCAATTTGCATATTGGGTCTCACTGTCAAATAGCTTGAAGTCATGTCCCTGGACTAAAATTTGACTAAGGTCTACAGAATTTGTGTGCATTTAGGAGGTCATTGCTTTTTAGATACTTTGACAAGAGTTCATTTTCAACATTTGTCTACGTAATGTACCTGAAGGGTCTTTCATGATCTGGCTGTTCAAAATGAATTGGAAATACATTGGAGTTTTCATTGTGAAGTAGCCTAAAGTTATGTCCCTGAACTAAAACTTTACTACTGTCTACAGAATTTGTCTATCTATCTATCTATCTATCTATCTATCTATCTATCTATCTATCTATCTATCTATCTATCTATCTATCTATCTATCTATCTATCTATCTATCTATGCAGCTCCCCATTGACATTTCCTTTTGTTCTCTCAAAGCTGTTGGCAAGTGCTTGTATGTTTTGGTACAATCATAATGAATGTTTTGAAATGAAGGTGCCTTTTATCTTCTTGGATGTAGTTTTGTGTGTGCATTTAATGCTCGCTCTCTCTCTCTCTCTCTCTCTCTCTCTCTCTCCAAAATGACTTGGCATATTGGGGGTGTCAGTCACTTTTAACTGAATGAGTTAAGCTGTTGAGTACCGTTGGAAAGTGTATTTGATGAAATAATCATAATAAAAAAACCTGCAGTTTTAAGTCAGTTTAAGTCTCTTCATTCTCAAGTATAAAAGCATATAAATATTGGTTGACCAAGTAGCAATATATAACAATATAAACATGATATATCTGTTTACAGTGTATGACCGTATATGAGCGTCTGATCAAGTAGCAATATATATAGGACATAAAAACATGGTTTTATACATAAAATAAAATATTTACATCAAAACAATTTCTGTGTTAAGTTAGCACAGAAATTGTGTTTATGTAAATGTTTTATATATTTTATAAAATCATGTTTTTATGTGCCATATATATTGCTACTTATCAGACATTCATATACTGTCATACACTGTAAACTGACTGATATCATGTTCAAATGACATGAAAACATTATTTTCAGGAAACAGGATAATAACATGTGCAACCGATGTCCATGATATTATCATGTAAATGAAACATGAAAAAAACATGTTTCTTGCAAAGCAGAAACATGTATTACACATGAAATAAGAACTGAAATAATACATAAAATGTTAACATGAAAATATCATGTTTGTTCTATAAGCCAATATCATGTTTGAATGACATGAATACATTATTTTTAGGAAACATGAAAATAACATGTGCAACCGATGTCCATGATATTATCATGTATATCTGAAATAACTTTTCTTTCAGTGTATGTACAGTGGCAGGCCTTTCATCTCACAAATGCATGCATGTCTAAGGTAGGCTACATCACAGGGCTGTTGCTAAGGGTTTGGAGGCCCTAAGCATAACTGGTCAAGAGGAGCCAACCCTCATAATTAAAAATAAATAAAACAATACTAATAATTCCAGCATTTATCATTTTTGATAACTAATAAATATGTTTTGTAATGTAATTTATTTTTTCAAGATGTTTTTATTAGTTATTCCCAGTTTAGGAGGCCCCAATTTTGGGGGCAAAGTGGTTGAGGCCCTAATTGCTCTGCGTACTCTGTTTATGCCTAGTGGTGGCCCTGCAACATCATGAACTTTTTGGAATGTAGACTACATCAAAGAGAGTAGATTACAGAAAGAGGATTCAAACTCCGCCCACCCAATGAAAATAAGTCAAATTTGGTCTCCTAAGGGGGTGTGGCCCTCTCCTTCTTTTCTTTTTGTCGTGTTTGGTGGCGGCTTGCACAACATGTGCGCTACCACTACCACCATTTACAGCGCTAAGGGAATTCCATTCATTCTCAACCATAACACTCCAAAGGTCTCCTACAGCAGCTGACGGTCTCCTTAAGGGGCATTCACCTCACATCACATGGATCCAGAAAAGTCAGAGCCTGAAGTATCTTATTCTAATCTACTCTCTTTGGCTACATCATCTGAAGTCACAGTGCACAAGCCGATGCAAGTCAAACTACTTTCTCCTGTCCTTTCCTGGCCCTCCTCTTGCCTCAGTGTTGTCCTGCACCTCCGTGGAGAAAACAATTACGCTTCCCTGTGTGCACAGAGTGAATTATGAGGGCCTTTTACCACCTATTTAACCTCTCAATGTTTTTTTTTTTTTTAAAGATATTGAGTAATACTTTAATCACCAATGACATTGAGTCCAGTTGAGTCCTTTAGAGAGGATGGGAGTTTGACTTGCACACACTGTCTCAATATTGGGCAAACCAGCCTTAGAGAATGCTCTGCCACTGTAGCATGAGGATTGCTTCGCCAAGATGTACACAATGTCACAGAAGTTGGCCCATCACTCTAGCTGTTGAAATATTTACAGTACATAGAGAACCCTTATGAAAATGGTTAGTCGGTGGTGAGTGTGTAGTATGTGTGTGAGTTCTTCATCCCTGAAAAGAACAAAGGAGAGAGGGAGAAGGGAAGAGAAGTGGTTCTGTTAACTGTCGTGACATGATGCAGAGGTAGTTCCAAAAGCCTTCACAAGAATGCGTTGCTTTCAATTTCACATTATTTCACATGATCTTCATCGACCACATACCTACTTTTCTGTTGTGTGCAAGAGAGTGCTCTGGCCACTATGGGGCCCCACTAACCTAAGGCTTGGCAGCTTGACTCTGAAGAAAATGAAAGGAGATAAGTCTATGTTACCAAAGAGATAACTCATGTCATGTCACTGACCTGCATGATATAATGTATCACTGTGCACCATACAGAACTTCAGTTCGTAGTTCTTCATCTTCATCTTCAATTTCATCTTCATCTGTAGCTAAATGATACACAGAAACGTGTTAACATTTACAGAAATAGACTACCACTTTCTGTATGACATACTCATCCCCTTGGTTTTGCTCTTATTGAGGAACCACACTGACATTGCTGAAATGTAATTTCCCCCCTTAGAAATGTTATGTCATATAGGCCAACATAGGTTAATGTATTTAGTTTGCCTCTCATCAATATCATCCATGTAATCCTTCATGACATACTCCAGATATGATGATAGATCATCTCTAGCCCTGTTCTCTGTTCCCTGAAAGCATATCTTTCACAGCTCTAAAAAGAAATGTCCAGTTTTGCCTAAAAAAGTTGAATATGCCTTTAATATGGTAGTATACTGTATGTAGTACATCTATTTAAATCGAAACATCGAAAATATCCACATAGAGATAATTCCAATGCAATAGCTTTTGAGATATAATTAGTACACTGTTTATTCTTAGGGGCAAAACATACCAAGGCGGAACGGAACGGTCGCGGTCTTTCTGCTTAGTTTCGACCGGCGTGTTTTCCACAGCTAAAGCTAGCGTGCTACTTTGCCATTCATTTGAATGAGACACCGCCGGTCGCCGGCGTGAAAAATACGTTCGAGTTCTATTTTCCAAATGCAGCGCAGCACGGAGCCGGCTCCTGCGCCGCTGACGCCCGACTACCGCCGGTTGGTGTGTAAGGACAGATAGGTTTCAATGTATTTTCACCAACGCCGCTAAAAAACGCGGCCGTTCCGTGACGCTTTACCGCCCTGGTGGGTACCGCCCTAGGGTCTTAGGGCCAAAACATACCAAGGTGGAACGGAACGGTCGCAGGACGAACGCGATCTTTCTGCTTAGTTTCTACTCTGTCTTTCACACTGACAGCGGCGTGCGCGGCCAGTCCTGTTCAAAACCCTCCCCACAGCCAAAGCTAGCATGCTACTTTTCCATTCATTTGAATGAGACATCGCCGGTCGCCGGTGTGAAAAATACGCTCGAGTTCTATTTTCCAAATGCAGAGCGGCGCGGAGCCGGCTCACGCGCCGCTGACGCTCGACTACCGCCGGTTGGTGTGTAAGGACAGATGTGTTTCAATGTATTTTCACCAACGCCGGTAAAAAACGCGGCCGTTCCGCGACGCTTTACCGCCCTGGTGTGTAAGACCCCTAAGCAGAAAGACCGCGTCCATCTCGCGTCCGTTCCATTCGGCTTTGGTATATAATTCCAATGCAATAGCTTTTAAGTTAAAATTAGTACACTGTGTATTCTTATAGCAAAGGAAAATATGAGAAAATAGCCACATGCCTTTTATTTTCCTCCAGCAGAGTATTCCACCCACTAAGACTGCACAGAGAACAGCAGTGCAGATTGTTATGTGGTTGATGTTTGGACCTGCTGAATGAGAAACACATAGTATTTTAAAACTTGACAACACTCTTGAATTATAAGTGAAACATACAATAGCTTCCAATAACTCCATAACCATCAAGCCGCCCATCATATCATCAAACAATTGGAAAACGAATAATTAAACCCCAAAACCAAAAGGGAACCAGTTGGATTATTAGAGGTGGAACAAAGCTTCGGAGAACCACGACTCCAAACAGCCCATTGAAATACACAGAAACATGGACACATGGTGTGAACTCACAAAAAATGGCATAGTTCATCACAACATCATGTTGGATTTGTTTCTATTAAAGAAGTATTCCACGCGAACTCATGAGACTGGTTTGAGAATAGACACTCGGCAGTCTCACCTTCATCAGTAGCCTACCTGCAAGGCACTCGTTTATATCATCGTGCAATAGATGGACAGTCTGATTAATGACAGGGTTGGAGGCAACGCAGTAGTAAATAGGGGAATTTTCACTTATATGTTCAAGACCATGAAGGATGATATTGGAGTTCTTGGTTTGGTTGAGAAAGACATCTTCTTTGAACCAGGCCAGAGACACATTTCTGCTCTTTTCTTCATAGCACATCCAGACACAGGAACTCTTGTAATGCAGCTTCAGCTGAGGGTTGGGAACCTCTGTGGATGGATGAGAATTAAATGCAAACACTGATGTTAGACATAAACACCAGCTCAGTCTTGTCTGGAAGAAGAATATTACACAGCAAAACATGTTTGTATGGGGGCCCAATATGTGATAATCAGGGCTCTAAATTAACACCAACCAGCCAAATTCTGTTGAAATTTCAGTTGGGCTAAAGACAAACTTACTCACTTTGACCCATTAATGAGTGTGTGTTTAACATCTACTAGTCATTTTGGCTGGTGTTGAAAAAAGTGAATTTACACACAGTTAAAGCTAGCTGATACCACATTCTCCAACAAAACTTAGTGTTAGGCTAAGAAGTTAAAGCCAATCATGTGTAAGCAGTTAGGGCGTCAGACTTTTAGCCCAAATGTTGCCAGTTCAACTCCCGACCCGCCAGGTTGTCCCCCATCCTCCTCCATGACTGAGGTACCCTGAGCATTTTACTGTCCCGCCGCACTGCTCCCTTTCGGTCGCCATTGGGGGCTGCCCCCTTGCATGGGTGAGGCATAAATGCAATTTCTTTGTGTGCAATGTGCACTTGTGTGCTGTGGAGTGCTATGTTTCAATGACAATGGGAGTCAGAGTTTCTTAGTTGGGCTTTCAATAAAGTGTGTAACTGTAATCAATACCAGCATAGCTTGAATTCAAGTTGCTGAAATACAGTAAATGATAATTACTCAATGCTACCTGCTGGTGTGCAATGCACATGCAAGCACACTTTGAATGCACTTTCTTTCACATGAATAGGATATGAGTTTAGTGATTTAGATAGGCCTTTAAGACACATTTATCCACCACTCATAGCTCTGAGATCAGCCTTTTAAGAACATCAGTAGTAACCCCTTACTGCGTAATTAATGATAAACTTACCATACACAGTTAGTTGATACAGCTGTTTCGTGTTGCTCTCAAGGCTTTCAATGATATATATGCCTGAGTCGCTTGTTGATATGTTCTGGAGAGAGAAAAATCCAGTCTGACTGTTCCAGTGCAATCGATTTACCAGATAGTTTGCTAAAGTTTTAACTTTGCCATCCTTAACTATTGCAATGTTCTTTTCTTCCTCATTCTTTATAGAGCCAACAGATCCAGATATCTTTGTTTCAAACACTACAGATCTTCCCTGAAGCCCAACAACTGGTGTCCATGATGGAGTGAATCTGTTTTCAGACCAGCATAAATATACAGAGCAAAAAAAAGACAAGTTTATTTGTAGAGTATTTCATACACAGACGCAGTTCAACGTGCTTCACAAAAAACAAGAAATGGAGAAATGAAACATTACACAATTAGAATCAAAGACATTTTAGAGTTGCTAAGGGAAGGTATCTGAGGCATCTGATCACAACTCTCAGTATAAGTTGTGACAATTTGCTTATTAAGAATAAAAGAAACTGGTACAAATCCTAAAACAATCAAGCAACGTTTTTTTTTTTTTTTATGTCCAAGGACCATCCAGGGGACTTCATCCAGACAGTCCTGTCTGTTATCCACCTGACTGTCAATCTGCCCTCATGTGTGCCGTCTCACCTGAGATTACAACATAAACAACACATAACCTATTCCCCTGTAGTTGTCTGGATTAATATAGTAAATAAAGTTAATGTTTTTGTGCGTACAAATACATTTCTACATTTGCTGTGCCTCTGGTGCTCTTCAGCTGTCAGGTGGTATCCGCATATCCATGCCAATCTGGTCTAGATAAGGTAATGTTCATCTTAGCTATTACACTTTATAGTAAGCATTGGAGTATGATTGCCATGATCATTTGGTGTGCTAAAATGGCTTCAACATCATGATCTCACACCCAACGTTGCCTCAGCGGATGGGAGCACGTGGAAAGATAAGGGGAGCCTAATTTGTTTAGCAAATACGATTTCCCTGCCATCTGTCAAACTCTCTGAATGTCAAAACATCAAACTGTACAAAGCAAAGCATTATATGTAATAACATAAAAATAGGTGTACAATTACAATATAAGAAGTCTCTCATGAACCCGTTTGACACAATAATTTAAGTTTTTATCAAAACGCAATGCCTATAATTGTCTGGGATTTGTGATGACTTACCCCCACAACAAACCAATACGATAAAATAAGATGCTCTCCAGCATATCCACATATAGTGCATGATAGAGCTCTTTTGTATCTCGGTACTGAATGATGTCCGCACCTCTTCTGGAAGCACGAAACAAGAGGGTGGAGCGATAGGCTATGGTTTCTTTTCAAAAGTGTTATGTCCTCATACAGTTTCAGGTGTACAGGCAGATCTATCCATTTTGGGGTCCTAGGCAAAATATAAACATGGGGCTCTCAAAAGGCATTATATAGCCTAGACATATTGGAGGACAGATTTGGTCCGGGCCCTAGGCAATTGCCTAGGTTTGCCTAATGGAAAGTCCTATGAACATCAAAAAGGTGACGAATGACGGCAACTCCATAGAGAAGATTGCCACACGTCGGATTGGCGGCTGATTCGGCTATCCGAGAAGGCTTCATCCAGTCAATGTGTGATGTCAGAGAGTTCTGTGTGATGTCAGTCCAGTTCTCCCAATATACAAATAAAAATTCAAAGACAAATACAAATACAAATACCAAGCCTTTTATTGACATTATACAAAAGTATAATTGAGGCGCACAGGGTCCTTCATAGATTAACACAGTCCTGCAAGAGTGTGTTCAGTATAGTGACAGCTTTCTTCATTCTATTGGATCTGACTGGCAATGACTTCTAGTGCCTGCCAGAGGGCAACAGTGAGAGCAGATGGAAGCCAGGGTGTGAGTGGTCTTAAATGATACTCCTGGCTCTGTTTAGGCATCAGGACTTGTAAATGCATGATTATGGGAGGCAGGGCTGTGTTGTGTTGGTCAACTGCTGTAGTCTCTTCCTGCCAGCCTCAGTACAGCTTGAGTGCCACACTGATACTGTATAGGTCAGCAGGCCCTCTATGGTGGAACGGTAAAAGGTCAAAAAGTGATTAATGAAAACAAACGTAAGAGTTTGACTGAAGTATTTGAAGCATTCTAAATGTACAGTATACAGTACAGCACAAGTATTTGAAAATGTCTGGTTACGGCCCTGGCTGCTGGGCTTTTTCTCCAGAGCTTAGGTGTTCATTGACCAGGAGAGATCAGCAGAGATGTATACTCCTTGGAATTCACATGAGTCCACTCTCTCCACATGTTCCCTGTTGATGTACAGGGGGGCAGGAGCATCTCTGTTTTGCTGGTGCTAGGGTGTGTAATGGGTACTGTCTGTAATCTGTTAATCCCTTTTAAGAAAAGGGGCATTACTTTAAGTGTAGGTCTCCTTCACATAGGCCCTACTAACACATTTCTCTAGTTCATTCAAGGTCCATATGCATTCAGGAGTTATATCAGATGAGAAAATGTAGGCTACTTAAAAACAAGTCACATTCCTGATTATTATTTAGCTTATAAAGTGTGAATACTATCTCAACATGTATTTTGTATTTGTGTCAAGGCTTGTCACGTCCGCAAGTGCATCACAGTAGGTGTTGCAATTAATCATTATTTATGACTTTAATTCCAAATTGGGTTCATTAGCAGCCTAAATATCAAATGAATAACCACAGAGTGTGACAGTTCAATCCTGGTTAATGCAGTGACCCTGTTCTCACGAAACAAGAGCATATAGTGTGTGCGTCAGCATGTGGAAAATGTGACTTTGGCTTTACTGTAGCTGTATGTGGTGAGGTGTATGGGGCTAGGGGTACTGAAACAAGACACTGCAGTCTGAATGTGTCTTTCTAAGCAATAGCTACAAACAATGTGGTTATCGGGCCCCTATTCTTATGAACATGCTGTATGTCTGAATATGCAAGGGTAACAGAAACAAACAGGTACGGGTGACAATTGCTTCTGTTACCCAAGCACAAATATACAGGCCTATACTTTTTAAAAGTACAGACATGTTCCATCTGTTATTTTGGGTAAAGAGGGAGTGTATGGGATGTGAGGTCAGTCCTCACGTATCCATTAACTAAGAAGTCCAGCTATAGTGAATATATGCGTGCGTCTCCCAAAGTAGCCATTTTGCAGGTCTTGGAGTGTGCTTGCAGGCAGTGGCGGACTTAGCAATTTGGGGGCCTAAGGCGAAGTTAGCTAGGGGGCCCATCGGCCCACCGGCCCACCCAAGTGTGTACCCCCCCCTTGAAAAATAATAATAATAGCCTAATAGGCTTGCTTAGAGATGCTTAGCTCACAGCATCTTCTGTATCACAGATACACAATTCAAAAACTAAGCTCTCTACAACAGTCAGAAGACCTCCTGAACATAATGTGCTTGGGCCAAGTTTTGCTTTAGACATTTAGACAGCATTCAATGTTGACATATTCAACATTGCAATCTTCACATGTACATCAATCAATTACACATGGGCATCAAAGGTCTCTCTCTCTCTCTCTCTCTCTCTCTCTCTCTCTCTCTCTCTCTCTCTCTCTCTCTCTCTCTCTCTCTCTCTCTCTCTCTCTCTCTCTCTCTCTCTACCCAGACCATTGCAGTGGCAAACACAGATCAAAGTTCAACGACACAAATAAAAATAGACAGTAAGATTGCAGTGTATCATTTTGCCCAAATGCCACCACCGCCACACCACCAACTGCGTGTGCACATGACGTATTGGACGGCGAGCAGCAAGCATCTCAAACTGAATTGGCTACAAAACAAAACACCACGGCGGGTGAATTCCAAACCAACCAACTGAGGCATAGTAGTAGCAATAGTTCCAATTGCCATCACACACACAAGCGCGCGCGCGCACACACACACAATCAATGTGACTTACTATGAGTAGAGTGCGCTGTCTTTTGTCAATCACGTCTGCGTTTCTCCAGGCTGAACTTCCACATCACCTCCTGTTAGCATCCAGAACTAGCCAGCAATATCGCCACGTAACGCAGTTCATTATTAAAAACTCCAGCATATCTACTGGAGCTATGGCTGACATGTCAGCTAATTCTGCGATTTTCTAAATCTCGCCACATCGCATCAAGTTACAGAATGTTCCTTGAAAGCTGCATGCTTGTTTAAGCCTTTCCAAATTTCGACAGCATGTTTCTGAAATCATTTCAGAGAGATTGAGAAGGTTGTCTGATGATACAGTAACCGATGCACCGTCTGCAAGCGCTTAAAGGCTGCGTCCTTTTCAATGGAATAACTTACTCGAGCCAATTCCAGTTCACAGCTAGAGGAAAAGTAACGCCTTTTTGAAACAAAATATCTCACGAGGTATTCATTCAACAAAACTTGGGGTTATCAGTGCCGCGGCCATTCACAGATCCATCAGTGGGGATAGCCACAGTAGTTTACCTGCTAGTGCTACAGTGTAGGGCACCGTTTCCTTGTCGCTGTCCGATCCACGGAGATAGTCCAGGCTTCTAACATGTCATGTCGTGGGTTATCCAAAGTTACCGATGTTGGAGTTTTAAAACATTTACGCAGTGTTATCCATATTCAGGAAAGCACAAAACTCGCATGTCTGTTCACCACCTAGAAATGTCAGTCACCTCGCTTGAGTCGCTTCCGTCTTCAGCGCGTTCGCGGAGGGACCCGCTGCGCATATATGGGCAGCAATGCGCACTCACAGTGCGTTCCGAATGCGCCGTAATTACGCATTGTGCGCATTTGAGCTGTGCAGATATGCGCAGGCATGTTGTGTGGGAACGTAGCGAATGTTTTGGAACTCGTCTCGCGCACATGGCATGCATGGATGGAATATTCCATTTTAACACGAAAGAGAGGGGTGTGCACGGGATCTGTATTTGTTTGTAATGTATTGTGTTGCTCTTATTTCCAATTTAAACATACAAAATTCATTATTTAAGAAAATTACCATTTATTTGTGAATTACTGTCCAAAGGGGCCCCAATTACTATGTGAAATTTTCCGCTCCCAGTCAGAGGGGGCCCCTAAATTTGGGGGGCTAAGGCGGGGCCTAAGGCGGTTGCCTAGCAACGCCTCTATGCAAGAACCGCGCCTGCTTGCAGGATACATATATTGGGCTGTGAGTGTGGTAGTCCCAGCAGAAATGACAACCTACATTTTTGATTGAGATGCGGTTCACATATTTTAACAGAATGATCACCATCTATTCTAAGCCTACATCATAAAAGTGTAAAGAAAATCAATAACTTTCAGTCCACACTTCATTACAGGCTGTCTGAATGCAGAGCAGCCAAGTTTAGTCTTGTCTGTCAGTAAAGAGAAGCAGAGGATGTGGTCAGTCAGAAAACCACACACAGACAGCTAGTTCAGCTTTCGCTGACTCATTCCATTCCACAGTTTATGACCAAAATGATGGCCTATACTCCATCGAATATTATACACACATTTTGTGACTAAATGAGGAGCCAAAAGAATATGTGATTGTGAAATTCTACATTTTGTTTCTTTTAGTTAGTTTTTAGCGCTGTTGCTTTAGATCCTTAAATGGTTTTATGGAAAGGATTATTATTAGCTAATACTGTCTGTCACTATTGTCATGAATTTCTATTAGGCCTATAGGAACATGAACATGGTTGAATGATGGATGATGGCCAGAACACCACACAGGATGTGTGTTGTGTTCACAAAAGATTAGAGATTTGGTAAATCAAAGTGTGAAAAATCAAGAAAGGGTGTGAAAAGATGTGGTTTCCAATACTGATGTAAATCGGTGGTGGTTTGTTGCCTGTTTTCAAAGAATTTACCTCGTTTTACCACTAAGCTAAACGTAGGCCTAGTCCAGGGGGCCAGTTGAATCTTAAACAGCTTAATGAAGATACAAAATGGAATGATATGCAAATAATCAAAACATAACCCTAAAAGTAAATTAGGATTCGGAGCCATCATTCATAGAAATGCACCCTTGCATCTTTATAACAAGCACTCAGTTGGATTTCTTTCTTGGGTCGGATCAGTACGGGAGTCCTTGTGGAAACCCCCATCAACTCCCAACCTCTTACTTCCACATTTTACAGAGAAACTTTAGCCTATAGCCTATTGTTTATCCTACTGTTTTAAGATGTTTTGATGCCCTCGCTATTTAAAAAAGTGCAGTTTTTAAATATGAAAATAAACAGAAATTCTCTGAAAATTCAGACATGTGATAGTCAATCATGGTCGTAGGCTATCTTAAAACGAAAGTAGTCTGCTTTCCTAGTGGGCTGGCAAGTGGGATATGCTGTCGTGTCAGATTACAGTAAAATGGGCGCTTTGGAAAAGGATGACGCACCTCGCAGAGTAGACAGACATACCCGGTAGGCTAGGCCTACATTATTTTTTTGAAACCATTTGTTAAGAGTAAGCTATGCATATAATTAGGCTATTGCTCATTAAGTGCGACTTTTTGGAAGCGTAGGCCCTATTGCGGTGTCCTATTTTCAAAGCGCGCGTAAATAGATGATTAACTGATGTTTTGTCACGTCATCTCCATTTATCACCCACCGAGACCCCGGAACAAGTCGTTGTCTCGTGTGCGCTAAAAGACGGTTAAAGTGAGACTTGAAAACAAAGGCTCCGTGGATGGTGGATGAGATCATTCAAGGGGAACGGAAAATACATCAATAATGCGATGACAGTCACGCTGTTGTTTTTTCTCACTGGTAAGGAGCCTAATCCTAATCCTAATTCACTATGATAGCCTGGTTGGGGAGCGTACCCATGTTCCAACGCCCCATTGGTCCCACAGCCCATTGGTCCCACGGCCCACTGGTCCCACAACCCATTGATCCCACGTCACTAAGACTTTTTTTCATTATTTAGGCCCATTGGTCCCACAGCCCATTGGTCCCACAGTCCATTGGTCCCACAGTCCATTGGTCCCACAGCCCATTGGTCCCACATTGCTTTTTTATTTGAATTTTTAGGCCCATTGGTCCCACAGCCCATTGAAGTGTTTGTGATGTGGGACCAATGGACTGTGGGACCAATGGACTGTGGGACCAATGGACTGTGGGACCAACGGACCTAAAATTAAATTAAAAAATCTTAGTGATGTGGGACCAATGGGCTGTGGGACCAATGGGCTGTGGGACCATTGGGCCTAATTTTGAAAAAACGCAAAAGTCTTAGCAATGTGGGACCAATGGGCTGTGGGACCAATGGGCCGTGGGAACATTGGGCTGACCCCGCCTGGTTGTTGTTAGGGTTTGTTAGGACTAATAAACGAGGAAATAGGCTACCCTGCGAAAACAGGACAATATCCCGATCAGTCATATTTATAACGTTTTCTGAGACTGTAGCTTCTCTTTCCTCACAAAGCTAGACACTGTTCTAAAAGACCTCCAGCTCAAGCTGTTGGGGCTTTGGAAAGATGAATCATGAAATGTTTGACTTTGGTGGTCTCCAGGTGTGATGCAAAATGTTTCATAGTAGACCTACCTACTTCAACATGTAGGCCGGGAGCTACGTATACCCCTCAGGATGTTTTTTGCTTACTTTTTTTCACTATGATTTCCTGTTAGTATATACCCTGGGCCATAACGAGTTGATAGGGTGCACTCCCAACTCGGCCCCGTTTGGTCTCAGGGCCCAAAAAAACATCTTTTAAGGAAAAGCTGCAGGCGAAATTATATACTTGTAAATATTAAGGTACTGCAACTGCAAAAATGGTCCTAGAACCCTGTAAAATTGTCATGGGTCATCCTGTCACATAGGGGAACCAACCTGAAAAATGTTTCAGGGCTTGGGGCTTTTCTTCTGTCAAATATAATCTTCAACATACCCAAAAAAGCCCCAAAAATGCTTGTCCGCCTGACAAATTGTCTTCAAATTTGATCATTTTCAACTCTGTTATGATATGCATTAGTCCCTCAAATGTAAATGAAAAACTACCCAAGTTCATGAGCTTCAATTTAAGTCCAAGAGGACCTTTCTAGCTAGAGCACAACAGCTGCTATGTCTACAGTTATTCACAATAGCCTATCCGAAAATAGTAGCCTACTGGCAGGCCTGACAGGTCACTTTCATTACCAATTTGTATGGGACTTTGAACAACAACATTACATAAACCATATTTTTAAAGTGCTTGACCTTGACTTGAGAATTGCAGGAATGAAAGTATTAAGTGAATAGCATCAACTATTGGTGGACTGTGAACAGGATGCAACACATGGTACTATCACACAAAAGGAATGAATAAAATGACAAATCTATTTAAGGAATGGTTTGTACAGCAGTAGTTTTAAAATGTGAAAAATAACTTTTAATCGTCATTTAATAATCCTCATCATCCTGTTCCTAATAAATCCACATTTGTATGACTTTCATATGTCATGTCTTGTTCATCCGTGTCCTCTGCCAATACATCAATCAGAGCTTTTGGGATTACATCACCCTCAAACCATAGTGGTTCAAGCTTCCCAGTATCTGTGTTTATGCGGAACCCATGGTCAAGTGGACTTGGGATCTCTGGGTAATGCTCATGGGCCCTATCCCCTGACCTATCCCCTAATTCTGACACCATACTCCATCTCAAAAATTGATGTTTAGTGGTGCATAAAAAACAACAACAAGGTGAAAGGCATGAGCCACATGATCAAAGATGCTGAGAATGTGCAACTTCCTCCAGGCCAATATGCTCTCATTCAGGATGGAAACAGAGAACATTTACAAGTCTACCCGCATCAGCTGAAACAATATTTAGCACAGACACGTACGTGAACTGTCTTCATTAACCAAAATCAACTGACAGATCGCAGAGGTTGTGGTGAACATTTTATTGTGAACGGGCTGAAGGCCTTTCTCACAAACGATGAAAACAAGAAGGCACTCATTCATTTACTACTGGTAAGTGTTGCACTGATACCATGTTTTGGCCCCAATACCGATATCTGATACCTGGCTTTGAAGTATCGACCAATAACATACCGATACCACTCGGCGAACAAGAACAAGAGAAAGAAGCCACATGCACTTGATGAATACTTTGTCTGAACGTAGTGAGCAGCGGTTTCAGTGGAGCTGGTTGAAAGAGCTTTAGGTGTGGCAGTTTACGAACGTATGCTTACTCAACATATGTTAAAGTGTGAAGTTCAAGGCTGCGGTCTATCTTGGTCTCTTCAGATCACACGACATGGTTCCAGTGATCCATATCCTTGGTCTGTTCATCTCTCTTGAGACCAAGATAAACAAATTTGCTTTAGATGGTGTCAAGCATGTGTGGTGGTAAACAAGTGAGTTTTACAAAAACGGTGTATCCTCTCATAAGCCAAGCATGGTAGTGGGACTGACATGGTTTGGGGATGCATGAATACTGTCAACATTGGCAATCTGAAATACACCTAAAAGAAACATACATGCCAACATGCACTGTGACTACTGAAGCAGATCATGATATTCTCCATAGGATTGCATTCAAATCTCACACCAATCTATTTAAGCCAGATGCAGACTCAAAATTTAAAAGTTCAATGCAAAGAAAGGTTGAAACGCACACTGATGACCTCCCTTTTCATTTCGTTTCATTTCGAGACGATTCGAGCCAACATAGCCCCTTCTCTACCGGATTTTAATCTGGGGTGTACTCACTTTTGTGAGTACATGTTCAAACATTAATGGCTGTATTTTGTTTTTTTCTGAGTGAACAAGAAATTTAAGCGGTTAAATATGTTGTTAAAAGGTCACTAATTATTGTGTCAAAGTTACATTTCTGTAATGCTTTCCTATGAAAAGATATACTCAAAAATCTGCAAAACTGTGAGGGGTGTATTCACTTTCGTGATATACGTTACCTTCAGTGGTGTTGACTGCATGTCAGCATTCAAAAGCAAAGGAAAGGTGTGACCAATGAAGTTATTGAATCAAACATCAAATTTCCTCAAAGTCTTTGCAGAAGGAGGAAACTCATTTGATCTTGATGAACAGCTCCTCAATGGTGTTAAGGAGTTCACCTACTTACTGTATGGATTTAAATAAATGGTGGTTTACCTTAGGCGAAACACCCCACCCCTGGTGCCTGTCTCTATCGAGGGGAGACAGGAGCGACAGTCTGCACATATAAGTACCTGGGTGTACACCTGGACAATAAACTGGACTGGTCTGCTAACTCAAAAGCACTGTACAGGAAACAGAGCAACATACTCCGGCAGATGTTCTATCAGTCTGTCATGGACAGTGTGCTCTCCTATGCTGTGGCATGCTGGGGTGGTAGCATTAGGAGAGCAGATGCTGGGCGCCTTGACAGGCTGGTGAGGAAAGCTGTGTCTGTTGTAGGCACAGAACTGGAGACTCTCACCATCACAGCTGAGAATAGGACACTAAGCAGACTCTACTCTATAATGGACAAATGGACAATCACCCCCTGTACCCAGTATTTGACCGCCAGAGAAGCCTGTTCAGTTACAGATTTCGCACCATCTCCTGCAGGACAGACAGGCTACGGAGGTCCTTTGTCCCCAGGGCCATCCAAATATTCAACACCACATAGACGGACTCACAGAGATCATCATAGGTGACTGGACCGCATAAACCAACCTGCACATTTTATCTTTATGTCCAGAGCTCTCCTGCCAGAATCTTATCTTTATTTCCAGAACTCTGCTGCCAGGATCCTCACAGGCACTAGACCCTGGCAGCACATCACCCCCATACTCAAGCAGCTTCACTGGCTCCCCATCAAGTCACGCATTACCTATAAAGTCCTCCTAACCTTCAAGTCCCTCCATGGTCTGACACCCCACTACCTCATTGACCTCCTCCATCCCTATGACCCCTCAAGATCCCTGCAGTCCTCTTCCAAGGGCCATCTGGTCGTCCCTCGTACCAGGCTCAAGGCCACCAGTGACAGAGCCTTCCATGTAGCTGCTCCTATTCTTTGGAACAATCTGCCCGACCACATCCAGAATACCCCCTCACTGACCATGTTTAAGCAACACCTTAAGACACATCTCTTCCTGGAGGCTTATGGCTGCTAGTTCCACAAGCACATTCATTACATGCACTCACTCACGCCCTGACGCGCCCACACACTCACTCTTCCTATACAATACCTTGTGAAGCGACCTTGGGTGTTTTGAAAGGCACTATATATAAAACGAAAGTATTATTATTATCATTATTATCATTATATTTATGCCTCCGTAGTTCTACCTGAACTCCTATCCCTGTAACCGATGCCCTCCCCCAACAATCAGGAAAAACTTTTCTGCACTAGGATTTTTTTTTTAAAACTATACTGCACAGAGACATTCTCCAATAAAGCCATACAGGACAATCACTTTGTGTGTGTGTGAGAGAGAGAGAGAGAGAGAGAGAGAGAGAGAGAGAGAGAGAGAGAGAGAGAGAGAGAGAGAGAGAGAAGGAGGAGAGATGGAGCAACAGAGTTTGAAACTTTTGATCCCCCATCTTTTTTCAGTGGATATGATGGATACTTGACACTGGCTTTTTTACTTGGACTATGCACAGTGACGTCTGACACTCCAGGACAATTTTTTGGGACTATGCACAGTGACGTCTGACACTCCAGGACAATTTTTTTGGCTCCTCTGTGCCACTTAGCTAAGGCACATGTGATAAATCCCTGGTACACGTTTTTGAACACTAAATGACTAAATGACTATGTTTTTTTTTTTTTTGCTGCTCCGTACCACAGAGAGAGAGATTTACCTGTGTGTGTGTGTGTGTGTGTGTGTGTGTGTGTGTGTGTGTGTGTGTGTGTGTGTGTGTGTGTGTGTGTGTGTGTGTGTGTGTGTGTGTGTGTGTGTGTGAGAGAGAGAGAGAGAGAGAGAGAGAGAGAAAGTGACATCTGCCTTGGGCTGAATGTACGTATGTAAGAGTGAGCTATATGGTTAATATGTAAGTTAACGATGTGTGTGTCTTGTGTGTGTAATGGGTTTTTGTATTTATGTAGGCCTATGTGAAACTTTCATTTCCCCCTGGGATTACTAAATGATACTCTACTCTACTCAAACTACACTTCATACTACAAACTTTCATGTGTGCAATGCATCTGGAAGAGGGCCCATGAGCATTACCCAGAGATCCCAAGTGCACTTGACCATGGGTTTCACCTAAACACATATGGGAAGCTTGAACCACTATGGTTTGAGAGCGATGTAATCCCAAAAGCTCTAATTGATGTCTTGGCAGAGGAGGACAGAGATGAATATGACATGACTGATGAAATCCATACAACTGTGGATGAAGACGAGGAAGAGACGGATGATGATAATAAAGATTATAAATTATGATTAAAAGTTCTTATCTACATTCTAAACTACTGCTGTACAATACAAATCAGTCATTAAATACATTTCACATTTGAGTCATTCCTTTTGTGTAATAGTATGTGTTGCATCCTGTTCACAGTCCACCAATAGGTGGTAACATTAGTTACTTTTGATGCTATTCACTTAATACTTTCATTCATGCAATTTTCAAGTCAAGGTCAAACACTTCAAAAATATGGTTTATGTCATATGTTCAAAGTCCCATACAAATTGGTAATGAAAGTGACCTGTGAGTTACTATTTTCGGATAGGCTATTGTGAATAACTTTGGACATAGCAGCTGTTGTACTCTAGCTAGAAAAGTCCTCTTGGACGTAAATTGAAGCTCATGCATATCATAACAGAGTTGAAAATGATCAAATTTGAAGACAATTTGTCAGGCGGACAAGCATTTTTGGGGCTTTTTGGGTATGTTGAAGATGATATTTGACAGAAGAAAAGCCCCAAGCCCTGAAACATTTTTCAGGTTGGTTCCCCTATGTAACAGGATGACCCATGACAATTTACAGGGTTCTAGGACCATTTTTGCAGTTGCAGTACCTTAATATTTACAAGTATATAATTTCGCCTGCAGCTTTTCCTTAAAATATGTTTTTTTGGGCCCTGAGACCAAACGGGGCCGAGTTGGGAGTGCACCCTATCAACTCGTTATGGCCCAGGGTATATACTAACAGGAAATCATAGTGAAAAAAAGTAAGCAAAAAACATCCTGAGGGGTATACGTGGCTCCCGGCCTAATGTATTTTACTTTTAAATTACTCTTGAATAGCTATTTTGTGTTTTTGTACACAGGCATACTCTACTGTACATAGTTCTGCTGCACTGAATGTATGTGTGTGCTACATGCGGTAGGCCTATAAATAGCCTATATGTAGGCCTACAGGCCTATACAGTACACTGCACAGGGCATGTATCCAGTTCAAAACTCCCTCTTGATCAGGTTCCTCAGAGGGTTTTCACCAACTCAACACCCAAATATACATATTTTACCCACAGAAAAGTTATTTTGAACGTATGCAAATTAGCGCATAATTGATAATGTATGCCCTCATTTGCATATCTAAACATCAAAATACAAAAAACATCCAATACATTTTTTTCTTCTCTCATCATCAGTAATCAACTAAGAAAGTTTCATGGTGATACCATTTTAATTTTTTTAGCCTATTCACCTGTAGTAGTCTTACCTTAACAATATATTTATGCTAATTATGCAAATTGCTCAAAGTGCAACTTTGGGCAACCAAGCTAAATTCTATCCATTAGGCCCATAGATGATATTTCTGCAATAAAACTTTAGGGTACTCAACATTTCTGGGTTACACTATTGGGCCTATGGAGATCTCGACTAGACTATTAATCTGGTTAATGCACTGACAGCCAGGGTTCACACGAGACAAGCGCGTATGTGTGTGTCAGCATGTGAAGGGGACGGGGGGGGGGGGGTGAAAGAAGACACTGAATGTTTCCATATATACAAGCAATGGCTACTGTCTTTGTGTGTGGTTACGGGGCCCCTATTCATTTGAAAATAACATCCTGTATGTGTTCATGAATGTGCAAGCACAAATATACTGTAGGCCTAGTTTTTAAAAATACAGATGTGTATCTTCCACCTGATATTTTAGGTGAACGGGGTGGTAGGACAAAAAAGGTAATGAATTAACATGAGATGACATGTCAGTCCTCATGCATACGTAAACCAGGAGGTGCAGCTCCACAGTACAGTACAGTAGGGCATCTCCAAAGGAACCCTCTCTCTTCAGGTCTTGGAGTGTGCTCGGAACATATGCCCTGTTGGGCTGTAAGTCGTACCCAGCACAAATGACAACCTACAGGTTGGATTGAAAAAGCATTTTAAAATAATACACATTCACATGGTCATAATATCTTAGAATCATTAGCATCTATTTTACATCACAACAAGTCCAATAGGTGGACAAAGATGCGTCCGATGGCGGCGAAGATCGTGTTTTGGCCGATTTAAAGCATGCGCTTCAGACAGACAGACCGACGGACGGATATAACCTCTTATAGAGATGCTAGGACGCATCTAAGAAATGTAATGACAATGAAAACATTCAGTCCATGCAGCTTAATTTACAGCCTGTCTGAATGTCAACAGCTGAGTCTGGTGTTTTCGTAAAGAGAAGCAGCAACGGATGTGGTCTAGTCAGTCAGAATTGACCACGCAGACAGCTAGCCTACTTCAGCTTCCAAGCATTCCATTCCACTTACGTAGAGATAAACATCTATGAATCACATATGATCTGAACTCAAGCATTATACACAGATCTTGTGACTTAATGAGCCAAAAGAACATGTGATTGTGAAGTTCTATTTTTTTCAGTGTTGTTGCTTTTACATTGTATTATTACATTTAAGAATGACATTTCCAGCCTTAAATTTGATGGAAAGTATTTTGTTAGCAAAGATCTGGCATTCTCATAGCACATTTCTATTACAGTATCAGAGCATTGTTGATTGATGGGTGACAGCCACAGGATGTGGATTCCACAAACGATTAAATGTGCGTAAAAGAGATTACCGGTAGTAAACCACAGTGTTAAAAATCAAGAAATGCTTTGAAAACCTACAGGCGTATATGTGGTTTCCAACACTGATTTATGTCGTAATTTGATGCCTCTCTTCTCTGGATTCCCCTCGATTTCCCACTGCATAAATAAAACATGTTGTCTAGGGAAGTGCATCTACACAACAGGCTGATGCTATGCAAATCATCAAGGCATCATAACCCATAGGCCTATGTTTTTTGAAGCCAACCCTACAATTAACATGGCAGAAATGCACCCTTTCGTCTTTTAGGAACAAGATATTACAAGATATTATTAACAAGAAGTGGGCCTATGTTGGATCTCTTTCTTGGGTCAGGCAAATGTAAGTTCATTGACTGCCGGTGGAAACTCCCAAACTTCCATCGCCTCCTCTTACTTCCACACAGCTACTACTAGACGGACCTACAAATAGGACATGAGCAAGGGTGCTGCAACTTCTACCATAATGGGGACACGAGCACATTTCAGCTGGGCGCAAGTGGTGTACCAAGACGGCTCAGTAGAGTGCATGAGATCTAATGCATGAGAACCAATTGTTTTTCATAGCATGCAGAGATTTTCTTTTGCCACTGTCATATAACCAGGGCTATTTGTCACCTGTGAGAATGGAGGGGGTAGCTCTGCAGACTCAACCACAATGGGGTCAGATGGTTGATCGCCGAAGTTTGCATGATTTGAAAGAGGCCAATCAAACGGTAGGCTAGTCTACATGAAACTACTCAAGAAGGGCATGCTGTACTGTAGGCCTACAGAGGCAAGCCTCTCGTTTAACGTTCCCGCGGCTTTAACTGCCAATGCACAGGCGAGAAGTACCAAACTCTGCACTCCAATTGGTTACTCGCCTCGCTCAAAGTTAAAATATTTTCAACTTGGGATCCGCCCACATCGCATTGTTAGTTGTACACCACTCACCTACTCGCCTGCTCCCCTCCTCATCTCGCTGGAACACATAGACATTCTATTGACTTCATTCGCTGAGCGAGTAACTAGCAGCGATGTGTGTGAACGTGGCTTAAGGTACATCATTAACTCAATTGTGTCTTTTTAGATGGGTCCTGCAGTAGCATCTCTAATAGAGGATATGTCCGTCCGTCCGTCTGTCTGTCTGTGTCTGTCGGTCGGTCTGTCCGTCTGAAACGCATTCTTGATATTGTTATGCCCTCCTGTGTCCACAAGGCGGCAGTGCATAGATGGACTAACCCCCCACCCAGAACTAAAACCATCATGTAAACGTAGCCAGTGACTCATACCTGTATATGGCCATTGTCAGTTGGTTTCAGTGGAACTGAAGCAGGTGGCTGATAAGGCAGCCCTCATTTGTTTAGCTTATGTCAATATCACCATCTGCCTAACCGTCATTTCAGGTCAAACCATCAAAGTGCATAAACATTCTACACACAACATAAAAATAGAATAACAACCTAATAAACATGTCTGTTATCAAATCAGACAGCCTACTTTTTGGCATTTGTTTTGACTTACCACAACAAAAAAACAATAACAAAGAAAACCTGACCATCAGGATATCCAGATAAACATGATGGAACATGTTTGTTCACATCCCGGATGCTGCATTATGTACTCACCTGTACTGAAAGCACTCCACACAAGAGGTTGGAGCTGTAAGCAAGTTTCTTTTCATAGTAGGGCCGATGTTCATACAGACCACGCTGACCAAGAAAGCCAAAACTTGCAAATTCACATTTTCTCATTCACATTCACCAACTTAACAGTCGTAAATTGCTTAGAACCAATTTACGAGTGTTAAATTGGATTATCCAAGTGTTGAATTAACATTACAATTTTTACTGTGCTCCAAAGTTGCAATGTCACTCGTCCATTAGAGACTTACAGTCAGAAGTTCCCCAGTCTCCCAGGTTCCATAGTCAAATAGGATTATTAGATGCATACAGTTTTGTAAAATGTGCTTTCAGGTCCGAGATCACTTCTGTTTTAGAATGCATATGTTTAATACTCAGATTAATTACACTGACACTCACGAGGCATTTACAGATGGCACCTTCCATAGCAGCATCAACCAGTCAAAGTCAGGCTCAAGTGAAGGTATGGTGTCAAAGAAGGTTTGTCCAGTTCTGTCAGTGATTATGTGTTGAGAATAGGAGGTGTCTAGGTGGACGACTAGTATACTAAAATGTACATGCAGTGTGTGTGTGTGTGTGTGTGTGTGTGTGTGTGTGTGTGTGTGTGTGTGTGTGTGTAGTACCATACATACTGTTCTGATGGTCAGATTTGTCCCTGTATTTATTATAACATCAAGGGGAAAACAACATTTTGGGGACAAACATTTAAACACCGAGTGGAGGTACACTGATCAAACAATTTGACTAGATCCATCAAAAAGTGACTACGCCAGTCTCTTTAAGGGTGAGACAACCCCTTTGGTATTTTATCAACAATTCCCCCGACAGGTTCTGGATGAACTTGAGGACACAGCTGCTTCAAAATAAATAATTCTCTTTATTTTCTCTCTTTGTCACAATTACTTAAAATGTGGAAATCTAACAGAGACCGGCGGGTCAAGGGTCATCACAGTTTCACAGAAATGATACAGACAGAACCAATTTCACCGGCTGGGTAGCCAAATGGTGTAAACTACTAGTAGTAGTAGTACACACACTACACCCAGTACACAGCAAACCAAGATTAACACATCTAAGTAAAAATAAAACAAAAAAAGGAATAAATATAAAACACTTCAACCAAAGAAACAAAGACAGCATGCAATGGTAAATGAAGGCGTTCACAATGCACAGTAGGTGTATCCTAGCCAAGCAGGCTAAAAGCATTCATGATATGTTCACCAAACCAGGTAGATACACCACAGCCCAATGGGCCCACACCACTCTGCTATCCTCACTGAGTTACCGCTCCAGTTACCCACTCCTTGCTCCCCCAAGGAGTAAATGACTGAGGCAAACAGTGTGTTCAAGACCACATCAAGTAGCCTACAACCTGTCTCTGAGAGCTCGACATGCGCACATCAAATAAAACAAAACAAAACAAAAACAACGTATGGGAAAGACAACGGTGTCCCCCCGCCGCTGACAATGGTATGTTCCACTTAAGACACACTGAGTCTTTGACCCTAAAAGTCATAAAGACAGTATTAGTACCAAGAACATATCACATAATTATCACACATAAAACCAACACATCTCACTTCATCTCACCTCCGTGGGTACAACAGGACGGGCTGGGCGTTTGAGAACGCTCCTCATGTCTCCACTGGGCCCAATCAACAAGCTAAGACAAAGCAACATTCAATTAGTAATTTTACAAGAGGCCAGAATAGCAAGGCACAAAGTGTTCAATGCAAACCATCTACAGAGGAAAGCCTACCTTCCACAATAGCTTTTGGCCACCAGCAACAACCAAATTATCTCTCCACCACTGCTGCCATGATGAACAGCAAACAAAGGCCAGGTAGCCCCACAAGCTCAGGTGAGCCAAACAGGAAGTGAATTTATGCTGCTTGCACGAGCTATGTCACCTCTGGGTCCTAATGCCCCATCCTGCCAACCCACGGCAAACTCATGCAAAACATAGGATGGGCACATGTCTCATACCATTATATGTAGGCCTACTACAGGTCCCACTGGCTACACTTGCACTGAATGTCCGGTCTTTACGGAATCTATGGGAAGCTGTCCTCAAAATCAAACTAATAAACCAGCAACAACTTCTGCCAGAACATGAAAATGTCATAAAATGAAACCGTTCAATCTCTACTGTCCTTCATTTGCTGCCTGTCTGGATGTAAAGCAGCCAAATTTAGTCATGTCAGCAAGTGAAGCAGCCAGCACAGGATGTGGTAGTCAGACTAAACCATGCAGACAGCCACTTCAACTTTCAAGCATTCCATTCTACCAGGGACGTGCACAGGAATTTCAAAGGGCAGTTGCTCTAACCTGAAGAAAGGGCAACCCCCCCCCCCTCCCAAAAAGAAAAAAAAAAAAACCATCAACAATGAGCGGCCTTCAGAAATTTTTAGGAAACTGCACCATGGGTATTATTATTTTTAGTAGTAGTAGTAGAAGTAGTAGCCTATATTATTGTCATAATTATTAATATTATTTTATTGTATAGTATCTTGAATGCGTACCATATGATATAACATGCTAGTTTTTAAACATGTAGGCCTACCTATTAATCATATCAGAGATGATCATCCTTATGCCCACCTGCCCTAAATGTCTCCTGATCCACATTTCCTCATGTGTGGTATGTGGCTGCCCCTAAATTAAATGAAATTATGAGAAAAAGCCTTGATATTTTTAAGCCTGTAACTTATCAGTCACAGAGATGATCAGTCTTATGCCTACCTGCCCTATGTGCAGAGGTCTGTGGCTCTGAGTCATCCTCATCTTAAATGAAATGAAATGATGAGTACATTAATAGGCTAAATATGAAGATGCTTAATCAATTAACCCACTGTCATCTTTATAATCCTTGTAGCAGCCAAAGTAGACTTTAAGTTATAATAAATAGAAATAGTTTAAAAATGGTTAAAAGATCATTTCATTTGAATTTGAAATTTCGTTAATATGCATATTCCATGATTAGAATGATGAATATTATATAGGAAAGCTAAAACAATAAGAATTCACAGGTTTAGGTCATTTGTTGGGTCTTTTGTAGCCTAAATTAAAAATGTGTACTGTCGCTTTAAGAATTGATCGCAAAGAACCGTGGCGTGGGAGCGACCAGTTCTTATCTATGTGTAAATATGGCGACGGTGTGAGTGACACGTTAGAGGGAGCGCCTCACAAGAACATTATTTTTTAAGTTATTCAACATCCTCAATGGTAGCATACCTACCCTTCTTCATTTACATAACCATCTTTATTCAACAATAACGGTTAATTATTCTACTTTATTTTGCTACAAAACTTGTTTTTTCGGTGAATGCGTATTCTACCACGTTCTTTAGCCACTTGCTAACAATTTCACCTCACGAGTCCTAGCATAACAAGAAGTATGCCAACGAAAGACAACAAACGCAAATCAAAGGACTTATCCATGGAAGTTGGGGCAAATCTTACAGTGGACACTGAGCACACCGAGACCCAGGATCCGGATGCAATGCTGATCCCACTACCTGAAACACCGAGCAGAGAACCAGCTTCAAAAAAGGGCAGGTGCGGTGATAGCTCTAGTTCTAGCTCTGAAGATGTCAACCCAGACTTGGCCATGGCCATCATCTCTTCCCTCAAAACAGTCATTAATGATAGAGCGGATATGCTTGACAAAGGCATCGAGGGTCTTCAGGCCTCGGTCGAATTTATAACTAACGAGATAAAGGACATTAAATGCAATGCTGATCATACAGAGAAGCGCGTTGTGATTACAGAAAAAAAGATTACTGAACTGGAGAGAAAAGTGGCTGAATTGGAACGTTATAAAAGACGCTGGAACCTGCGTTTGTATGGTCTATCGGAGCAACAAGGCGAAAATGTGAGACAGCGTGCAATGGAAGTGTGCAAAGCAGTGGTCCCCAGTCTTGCACACAAAGCCGACACCCTCGTCGATACCGTACACAGGCTCGGGAAACTAGAGAAAGCTACGACGCCGCGACCGAAGGACAACACTGCATCTGACGCAGAAACCAACACAACAACCACAAGACCACGGGGCATCATCCTGCAATTCACAATGCGTTACTTTCGCGACGCTGTGTGGAAAGCTGCGAAGAAAAACCGCTATCTGTCCGGGAACAATCTACGGTTTGCCGAGGACCTTTCCCCTTCCGACCGCGAATCTCGCCAACAGCTATGGCCTCTTGTCGAAAAGGCCCGCACGGCAGGACACCGCGCTTACTACACCGGGGCAAAGGCTTTCGTGGATGGAGAAGAATTGACGCCCACGCTGCTGGAGTCAATATTGGCGAAATAACGGCATGAGCAGCCTAAATCAGATATGAATGCTTGGGCTAAGTTCCACAAGTAATGGTTCTGTGGTAGTAATGTCAATGTCATCACTATCAATTTTCTCACAATCGGATAGAAAAATGGTTCTATAGGCTTTATACCTCTTCTACTTGAACATACTTTGTTTAATTCAATATAACCAGGTCCAAGGTATAGGCCTACCTTATTTTTCATTTAAGTACTTAATGTGGCAAATATTCTAACTTTTCTCTATTATTCACTTCTCTTTTTTATTCATTTTGGTATTCATATTGACACCTTAAAATTGAAAGGTGGTTACCTATTTTTGATGGTTCTACTTTTGACCGTTTACGATATCCCTGTTACTTTGAGGATAGTTAACACAAAGAGGATCCCTCCCTTGCTTTATGTGATCCCTCACAACAGTGTTCTATGTTCCCTGGTATTTCATTGTGCTCTTTTAACACTAGAGGTTTACGAAATGACTTAAAACGAAAAGCTATTTTTCTTTATGCTAAAGGGCAAAATTCTGATTTCTGTTTTATTCAAGAGTCCCATGCTAGTCCCAATGATGCGAAATTCTGGAAATCACAATGGGGTGATGATATATTCTTTTCCTATGGTTCCATACACTCAGCAGGGGTTTTGATTTTAAAACATAGATTTCAGGGGAAAATTATTGAATCCATTGTTGATCTTGAAGGTCACTACATTTTTCTTGTGGTCTCTCTAGATGACTCTCTCTTTCTTCTTGGCAATGTATATGGCTACAACTCCTCCAAGAAAAACAAATCTTTCTTTAATAAGATAGAAACTCAAGTCAAACATATTTACAGCAAATACCCCAACATTCTGGTAATTCTGGGCGGAGACTTTAATGAAACTATATCTAACTATGTTGATCGCTTTCCTACTAGATCTTCTCAAAAAACATCTCCTATTTCTGGTTTGATGTTTCGTTTGGGACTACTAGATATATGGAGAAATAGAAACCCCACCACTACTCAGTTCACCTGGTCAAATAAGTCAGGGTCACTAAAATCAAGACTAGACTACTGGTTAATTTCATGTTCTTTGTCTCCATATGTCTCTAAGTGTGAGATCCTACCTTCTCCATTTACAGACCATAAATGTATTGTGGTTAAATTAGCTGATGATAATGTTCAGCATGGAAAATTCACTGCATATTGGAAGCTGAATTCTTCACTCCTTGAAGATGAGGCATTAGTGGAAGCCATTAACTCCATGATAAGTTCCTATTTCAGTAAAGCTGTTAATGAAAACAAATTCTGCAGCAACTGGGAACTTCTCAAATTTGAGATTCAATCTACTTTTAGAAAAGCTGGTGCTAAAAAAGCTAAACAAAACAAATCAGAAGAGGCAACCGTTATTAATAGGATAGTAAATTTATCTTGTCTTCCCTATGATGAATTAAACGAAAACCAGAAAGCTGAATTAGTGGAAATGCAACATAAACTAGATGACATTTACACTTGTAAAGCTAAGGGTGCTTTTATTCGTTCTAGAAGGCAATGGCTTGAGGATGGAGAAAAGAATACCAGATATTTTTTTAACTTAGAAAAGCAGCGCTCCCAATACAACACTATAAACCAATTAATGTCAAATGGTGCTGTTTTGACATCTCATAGTGATATATCTAATACATGTAAAGATTTCTACCAAAACCTTTACCTTACTCATTTTTCACAATTGAAAGCTGATGACTTCTTTAACTCCCTTCTCTCTAACAACTTAGCCACTTTATCTGAAGCTGACAAAACTGTATGTGACTCAGTCATCCTACTCAAGGATATAACGGAAGCAATTAACCGGCTTAAGTTAAATAAATCACCTGGTAATGATGGCCTAAATGCTGAGTTTTACAAGAAATTTTCTAAAGTGCTTGTGCCATTCCTGCATAAAGTGTATTTAGAATGTTTAGATAATGGGGTTCTCCCCCCTTCCATGAATCAAAGTATAATTACCTTACTACCAAAACCCCACAAAGATCATCTCCATTTAGAGAATTGGAGACCAATTAGTTTACTAAACAATGATTACAAAATCCTGGCAAGCATACTTGCCAAAAGATTAAAAAGTGTGCTTAATAGCATAATAGATGAATGTCAGTCAGGTTTTGTGAAAGAAAGGTTAATATCAAATAATATTAGACTAGTGCTTGACCTTATTGACTATGCCGACCTCTCCTCTGATGAAGGTTTTCTTTTTTTTCTAGATTTTTACAAAGCTTTTGATACAGTTGAACATCCCTTCATTTTTAAAGCTCTGCAAGTGTTTGGTTTTGGTAAAGAATTTGTCAATGCTATAAAAACGCTGTATAAAAACAGTAATGCTTCCATTAAATTAAAAAATGGTACAACGTCAAGATTTGACATAAAACGGGGAATTCGACAAGGTTGTCCTTTATCTCCTTTCCTTTTTCTTTTGCCTATGCAGTTATTGGCCACTCACATTAAATGCAGTAAAATAGAGGGAATCTCTATTGCTGATCAATCACTATTAATCAGTCAATTAGCAGATGACACCACCTTGTTTTTAAAAAATGGAGATCAGGTTCCACTATCTTTAAAAACCATAGAAACTTTCTCAGAAGCCTCAGGCTTGACCCTTAATCTTTCTAAATGTGAACTGTTTGCTCTGAAACCTTCAGTAATTGTTTCTATAAGCAATATCCCAGTGAAAAGTGAATTAAAATATTTGGGTATAACTATATGCAGGGATCAAAAAAGAAGAACACTATTAAATTTTGACCCTCTCATTCCAATAATAAAAAGAAAACTTAATTCATGGTTACAACGGGATTTATCCATCACTGGAAGAGTCTTACTTGCAAAAACTGAAGCCTTATCCCGAGTGATTTATCCAGCAATGGTCCTAGATGTCCCACAAGACTTTTGCCAGAAACTAGACAGATTAATAGTAGATTTTGTATGGAGATCTAGATCTCACTTAATTAAAAAGAATGTTATGATGGCTGATCACTCGTCAGGTGGTTTCAATCTCATTGACTTTTCTTTGCTTAACAACTCTTTTAAAGTAAAATGGGCAAAGCTACTCCTTAAAGATCCTGCTTCCATGTGGAACTGTATCCCTAACCACATTTTTAAATCTGTGGGAGGTTTTAGTTTTCTTACTCGATGTAATTACAGTATATCTAAGCTTCCTTTGGCCCTAGCAAACTTCCACAAACAAATGCTTTCCTGCTGGTCTCTAATGTACAATCACAATTTCTCACCACACTCATATTCTATATGGAATAATAAGGATATAACTTACAAGAACAAAACTTTATTTTTCCAGTCTTGGCTGGACAAGAATATCATCTTGGTTTCACAACTATTTGATGAGAATAGTGTATTATTTACATATAGAGACTTTATGGACAAGTTTTCTTTTCCTGTACCACCTAAAGAATATGCAATAATCTTTGATGCTATACCATCTGGTATCAGGTTTCTTCTTGACACCTGTCCCAGTGTTTCCCATACATTGAGGAAACTATGGCGGCCCGCCATAGTTTAAATTTGGCCGCCATAGTTTCCGAAAATGTAAAAAAATTTAAAAAATTAAAATAAAAAAATATTTTTTTTTTACTTTTTTTTTTTTTTTTAACGATTTCCGTTTTTCTTAAAACGATTTGAATTACGATTTCCTTCGCATTTTCCTCCTGGAGTAAATACATCCTATACAGAAAACCACAAGTGCTTGAAAGACAGAGGGATCAAAAGTCTAGTCAAGTTGTTGTAGTTAACTTGGGTTTGGGAGCAATAAAAAAAAACCTTCAGAGAAGGGACAGTTGGGATGAGTTTACTAACACTCCCCAGGCTTTGTTTTACAGTTGTAATGAGTTTGGTGACAGGCCTTCATTGACAAGGCAGAGGAGACATCGGGCTGCATATAGAAATGAATGTGTAATGAATGTGAATATAGACATAAATGTGTAATATGTTGTTCAGCCCTTTTAATGGGAGGAATTTTGAAAAACTGGCCCTGTGACCAGCACCCCTCATGTACAATGTGTACGCCTTTGTGTGTGTGGGGAAAAGGCATAGCCTACCCTCTTAGACCCTTTTTGTCTATGCGTTAACAATTTCACAGTACTCTTACATTCTTATCTCTGCTCCTATTATTTTTTTCATTACCTAGACCCCTGCATGAGGGACGAATGAAACTGTGTTGTAAACAGAAATGATTCACTGTACTGCATTTAAAAAATATATATAAATGACAATGTACTACTAATACCATGGGTAAAATGTTATGTAGCCTTATTTCTCAAAATATAAATGGCTGAAATGTAGGCCTAGGCCTATAGTTTCTCTATAGGCCTATAGTTTCTCTATACGCCAATGTCATGCTGTACTCATTGTTTTGTACAACCGCCACCCCTCCCCCCCCCCCCCCGGAAAAAAAATCCTGGCTGCCCCCATAGTTTCCAAAATTTCTGTGGGAAACACTGTGTCCTAAAGGTCTTTGTCAGTCTCCGCCAGACTTTAATCCCTCTTCTCTCTTTATTGATGGTAAGCTGTTTATCAGCAATGAGTTCTCTAACAAAAAAATAAGATCTATCCTGTTGACACATAATAGTTCCACCCCTGCTTGTGTTAGTTACTGGAATAATAATTTTGAAAATATCAATTGGTTAAGATTTTGGTCACTCAGGAAACAATTTATGATCACAAATAAAGTAGCTGAAGTCTCTCTCAAGATTATACATAGATGTTACCCTTGTAACCATAGGCTGTCAATATTCTCCCCCATTTCTCCTGATTGTTCTTTCTGTCTCTCTCACCCTGAAACTGTGGAACATTTATTCTGGAGCTGTAACTACTCAAAAGTGTTCTGGTTCTTTTTGACTGACTTTATTAAAGAATGTATTGACAAGGACTTTACACTGACCATGGAGGTCATGTATTTTGGTGCTCCAGAGGACACAAACAATACCACAAAACGGGACTATCTTATCAATCTATTTCTTTTTTTAGCTAAATTTTTTATTCACAAATGTAAAGTCCAAAAAAGAAAACCTTTATTTTTCATTTTTAAGAAGGACTTAAAACAGTACCTATCTTCAATTCATCATTCAATGTGCCCTAATGCAATTAATACACGTTTAAAATGTACAATGTATAACATCCGTAATCATCTCTAGTTTGTTCTTTTATGTTTGTGTGTCTTTATACTTCCACAATATTTAATGAAAATCCTACTACATTTAGTGGATGTATAGCTGTTATATGTAAACTTGATTCTTTTTTTGTATCAGATCCTTTTTTCAATAAAAAAAAAAAAAAAAAAAAAAAAAAAAAAAGTTCTTATCTGTTGCTCTGAAGTCCCGAGCTTCTCGCATACTTTATAACCTTTTATTTTCATTACAGATATTTTAGTTAGTTCATGCACATTTTGTAGGCCTATGTCTTGAGAAGAACAGTAAACGCCAGTTATCATGTGGAGTGGATTTATTTCAATTACATGGACATTGACAGTGGAAACAGTATCTTTGGGTCGGAGAATATATCAGGGTAAGAAAAAGCACTTTCCAAGCGGTCTCACCAAGATCAAACCTCTAGAAAAGAGTATCTGCCTCACCTGCACCTGTTCATTTTTTTCCTGCAGCCAACTCTGCAGAGATGTGCTTCCTTTAGCTAGCCTACCCCCTTAAGTTCTCTCTTGCTTGATAAAACGACATGTCATCTGCACGTTTCTTAGTTGAGTTAGCCTTCCACAAAACAACCTGAGCCATGTAAAACGTTGACAATGACTGCAAGCTAGCTGGCTGTCGTTTTTCCCCAATAGCCTATCTGAGCGTGGCACACCGGCTGTCAGATTAAAGTCCTAAACTCGACATCGGCTTTAAGAGGCATTAATTGTGGTCATGTAGTGTAATACTGTGTAGTCTGCTATGTTTCCAGCTCACCTCAGGCCGCCAGGGCAGTCGCTCTACTCCCACGACATCTTCGACATATTTTGCGTCTCTGCCCTGGTCGCATCGCATGCATGCTTGCTCCCCCCTCCCTCCCATGTAGAGCTGCGCGTGCCCCCCCAACGCGCATGCTGCCCCTCCCTTTGCCTATCTCTCGAGGTGCAGGTGAATCTGAATTTGAAAACTTAATTTAGGAAGCTTCAATCAAAAATACGAATTGCAAAGCAAATCAGTTGAAACATGAAATCTTAGCCTATTTTTCCGAGGCATATCTACAGCTGGCTGTCAGGTTTTTTGTTTTGTTTTTTTTTGCTACCTAAACGTGGCGCTGGCTGGCTGTCAGATGTATGATAACTAAAAGTTCTAAACTCAACATTGTTGATAATAGAGAGGTTGATTGTGAGCATATTTTGTACCCTAATATGTAGACTGTGTGTAGGGCTCTAGCCGACACCCAGGCAAAATCTTTCGTGTCTCTTATAGGCGCTCAAGCGCCTGTCGCGTGCCCCTCCCCACCGGAGTTGTTGCGTAGGCCTAGAACTACCTCACATCGCTCGTGCCCATTCTCGAGGGGTCTGATGAATTTGTATGACTGACTTAAGTCTTTATTGTACAAAACTTCAATCAAAATTATGAATTATAAAGAAATCAAATGATATTGAAATATGAAATTATAATTGCCAAATTATTTTCCCCTCCCTTGGAAGGGCAATATCAGCCAATGTGGGCAAAAGGGCCGTTGCTCGGGCACCGTGGGCAACTATGCTCTGCACGTGCCTGCATTCTACCTACAGTTAATGACCCACATTATGGTGTAGGCCTATACACTAACCAACATCATATAGGCTATCTTATGGCTAAATGAGAAGCGTAAAGAACATGCAATTCTGTAGGCCATGTTGTCAGCATTGCTGCTATTATTCCATTTGCTGCATCCAGGTTTTCTTTTACTAATGAAATTTAGATCCAAAGGATCTGAGTTTATTAGGGATTGGTTTAGCAACAAACATCTAGCATTGCCAGTCTTAGTGCAGACATCAGTGCCATTGTGCGAATGGCTGATCATGATGGGTGATCTGCAGAACCCCACAAAGGATGTGGTGCGTTCACAAAAGATTAAACGTACCTAAAAGAGATTGGTGAACCACAGTGTTAAAAATCAAGAAATGTGTGAAAACCTATATAGCCTTTGGTTTCACACTGATTTTTTAAAAAATCTGTACTAGTTTGATAGCCTACTTATCTGAAATCCCATAGATTTCTCATTGTCAGTTTAGGCTACTATATAGGCCTAGCTAAAATAAAAAATGGCCTATGCTTTAAAGGCAGATACATCCCAAAGACGATTGCTGAAAGTATAGGCTAGCATAAGTGAGAAATTGGTTGGTCACCATGATAATATGTGTAGGCTTATGATAAATTATTTAATAACTAACTTTAGTGTTGAAATTATTATTTGTTTAGAAAATAGTGATTTATAAATAAATAAAAAGTAAAAACAATGAAAATAGCGGAGATATCCCTGCTCGAGCCTTCAGATCCACTGATGCTAAGCTGCTAGGATCCCATCAAAACAAAAAGATGGGAGTGGTAGACCTATGCTTGACTGGAGCTTGGGAACCCCCCAATCGCTTGCTTTCATTTCAACGAGGAAGGGCTATATGAGAACTGAACGGCTATGTCTCAAATGACGCACTTTTGTCAGTGCACAGTGCACACAGTGCACTGAGGTCTTTAGTGCATAGTGTTGTGGAAAATTTTGAGCACTATGTGTCGCAGGTGGGGGCGCGCGTTTGCTGGCGACGCCCCCGTTAAATACCCATTACGATTATTAAGAAAGGGAAGGGTTTAAAATAATAAAAACAAGTCCTGTGCCAAGAGTTTGTGAAGGGCCATAAGGTGGAGTCTGCATCTCCTGTCGCGGCTGCTTAAGCAGAGAGATAGGTTACTGGCAAGTTGGGCACACTGCAAGATGACCAGTTAGGCTACGATATTAGATGAAAAAGCACTGCAATCCTTTGAGCACAGCAAACCAATGTTCGAAGTGGAACAATCCCAGAGCACATTTAGGCTGATCATCATAGCCGGGGTGCCAGCTCCGCCCAGGAACGATGCGTCGACTCTTCCACTTCTCGGCATTGGGGCTGAAAGCGAGAGAGAGAGCGAGAGAGAGAGAGAGCGAGAGAGAGAGACTGGAGAGTTAGGTAGGAAGGCCAACTTGGAGCTTCTTGGAGGGGAGGGCAGAACAAATGCCAGGGACGCAGGCGCTGCGTTTAACTTCATCTCTTCAACTTCTGTCTTCCATCACGGCACACCTCCTACGGCTCGGGACGCAGACCTCATCAACCGGCAATATGCCATCACGCTCCCACCTTGAGTCTTCAGGTTGCCGTTCGGTGTCTTCAAGACTGCACGTCATGTTCAGCGACCATAGGACCGCACTCGTCGCTCATCTCGCCTGGTTCATCACCGGTGACCGGCTGGGCATCTTCTCTGGGTGCTGCCCTCCCCCCCGAGGGTGGCCATCTCCTCGCCGCTCCCCTGCCTCGTTGCGCGTTTTCTCCCAAGCGTCTCCTCCCTATGTCTATGCACAAACAGTCTTTAAAACATTTACCCACCCCAATATCAGCCAATCATCCAGCTCCATTGTCATCTCCCATCTGTAGCCAGTTCCTAATTAGTGTGCACAGCAATTAGGGACGCCAGCCGTTTGTGCCACGCTTCAGTTTCCCAACCCAACATGCACGTTTAAAATTATCTCCCCAAAGATCATAGTCACCCCCGTGACATATGCACTATGCCCTTGCTGGAAGTGACAGCTGAGCACGGCATTAGCTCGCCAAAATATCAGTTGGCTGCTGTTTACAATGCACAGCGTCTGGTGCTTGTATTTCCATTTCCTTCACCCCAAAGGACAACAATCACACATACAATACTTTGGTTGGCATGCAAAGGTTGGTGTCCCATCAACATTACTTACAGAATTAGGAGACTGTTGACCAAACTCTTCTACTGAACTGAATGACACATTTCCTCCGTGTCATTGTCAACATGGCCGCTGTTTAGTGCGTGCAGCGGCGTGGAACAGGGGGGGAAAACCCCGACTCATTCTCAGGGCCCAGCCCACCTGGGGGGCCCACCGGGGGGCCCCTATGGAAAATGTTCTTCTTGTTTTGCTTTTTTAAACATTATTTTTACAATAATGTCAATACATGTTGGTAATTTATGTAATTCCAATGTTCTCTGGAAATACATCTGTTAAATTGGATATCCTAGCCTGCAAATAGGCTACAATATATATCAGACACCCCCATAATCAGTACGCATTGGTTTAGTCCGCCCTCTCGCGGACTTTTGATTGCACAATATGCGTAATCAACACTCACTCACTTCATAGGCATTAAACGCAGCAGCCGGTTAGCAATGAAAGATGTCTAAAACACCAGGCTTTCACAAAAAGAATAGAAAGGCAAGAGAGACAGGGGAAACCAGACGAAGCAACTGCTGCTGATTTCTTGCAAGAAAGGTGAGCCCAAATGTCAAAATTACCGCCTACAGTAGGCTAACTGGTTATCTCATTCCCATTCCGTGTGGTGATAGCCGGAGTCAGATTAAAAAATATATATATCATTTTTTTGGCTATAATTGTGATAGTCTATTGAACCCATATTTGTCTTTGATAGGCCTATATTCATAACAAGTCACAAGACCAACATAGGGTCGATGTTGGTTCAAATATCCAAATAGCAAAGCTAATTTGTAAAATGAATCAAGAAAATGTCACAAACGTGAAGATGCCCCCTGTCACAGCAGATGCAAATTGTGCGAACTTGAGAGAAGGTGAACCTATTTTAGCCTAATATCCTAATGTTGAGGAAAAGCAGTTTCTCAATCGGGTGCATCACATTTGCAGATTGATTATGTCCTCGTAACGATATTAATCAACGTCACGTTCATCAGTTGCCAATGTCAAGGTGGCGGTGCGAGCTGTCAGTCCTGAACCGTCATTCTGCTTTCATTTTGCGGTCTCAACACTCTCAATAGGAAATCTCTGGTTACTTTCCCTGGCCATCTGACAACGTCCGTTGTAGCTGAAGTGTGGTAAATTAATGACGAGATTTTGACGGGGCACCAGTCTGCGTTTTGAATGCTGCTGACGCCATTCTAATCTGCGCAAATCGCAAGACAAAAGATAGGCAGAGTAGCCTACCTAACTCCGTGCTGAGCAGGTAGCCTATCTGCATTGAGTGCTCATGACAATTACCCTATTTAAGGTAGGCTACTGTGAAATAGTTACTGGCCAATTTAAATCTGAAACTATAGCCTATGCAGTAGCCTAATAAATAATGATTTCTATGTGACTAGGTTCGGGGTGCCCCGACTTTAGAAGGTTGAGAATAACGGCATCAAATCCAAACAGCGATACTTTTGTTCCAGCCTATTTTAAGCGACATTCCATAGTAAGCTTCTGCCAGTAAATCACAGCTGATTCTCTATTCCTTGCTCTCCCAAAAAAACAACTAACGGACAAATGACGTGCGGGTGTGTGCAGCGGGCCAGTGCAAGTGAATGAATGTGTGCGCGAGCGCGTGTGTCTGTTCAGGGATGCATATTGAAGAAAGTCCAGTTCTATATCAATGTCTCATGTCTCCTTATTGCACGAAATATTAGGCTAAATGCATTGTGAAGAGAGATTTACCAGTCTCTCTCCTCCCCCTCACACCATAGTGATGAAGTGATTAAAAGTCATCTCTATGAATATGATAGCAGACTTTTCACAAGTGGTGATGTGAAAAATAAGGACATTATGTCTGTTCTGTGATAGGCTATCATATGATTGAAAATGAGGATGATTCAAGTGAAGGGGAGGAAAGCATAGGCCTAGAGGGGTTTTCTGAGGAAGGCAAGGAGGATGACAATATCAGTCGCGCGGTCGCGGGGGGAGGGGGGGTTTGTTTGGGGGGTTGTGAGTAGGGGGGCCCATGAAAGAAGTTGTTCCTAGGGCCCCAAATTTGGTGTGCTGCTCACTTGTTCACTGTCATCACACGTCACTTGAAGTCAGTTTAGCAAACTAGAGCAGATTCAGTCAGGCACGTTTTGATGTGCAAGCCTTCAAATTGCTAAAGTAAATTACACGTACACTTGTGTTATTAATGATGTGAATCCTATTTATTTTGTTTCATTTCTAAATAAATGTTGGCAAAAATGCATGGATAATGGGATGGATAGACAATTTACTATGGAATTATTGTATGCGTCATTGATTTGTGAGGCTATTTGATACCAATGTCATTTCTTTTATAATGGGTAGGCCTAATAATATATAGCATATCACGTGAGAGTGGTGCGCTTTCAGGCCGAAAGTGTAGTCTGGCCACCTGGTCTCTTTGAAAAAAATGGTGTTTTGGTGGTTGTTTTTTTCGTTTTTGTTTTTGGTGGGGTGTCATTGGGGGGGCGCGGTAGGAGGAAGGGGGGCCCATTGATATTTTTTTGTCCCGGGCCCAGCCAAACCTGTCAGCGGCCCTGAGAATGGCGTCAGCAGCATTCAAAACGCAGACTGGTGCCCCGTCAAAATCTCGTCATTAATTTACCACACTTCAGCTACAACGGACGTTGTCAGATGGCCAGGGAAAGTAACCAGAGATTTCCTATTGAGAGTGTTGAGACCGCAAAATGAAAGCAGAATGACGGTTCAGGACTGACAGCTCGCACCGCCACCTTGACATTGGCAACTGATGAACGTGACGTTGATTAATATCGTTACGAGGACATAATCAATCTGCAAATGTGATGCACCCGATTGAGAAACTGCTTTTCCTCAACATTAGGATATTAGGCTAAAATAGGTTCACCTTCTCTCAAGTTCGCACAATTTGCATCTGCTGTGACAGGGGGCATCTTCACGTTTGTGACATTTTCTTGATTCATTTTACAAATTAGCTTTGCTATTTGGATATTTGAACCAACATCAACCCTATGTTGGTCTTGTGACTTGTTATGAATATAGGCCTATCAAAGACAAATATGGGTTCAATAGACTATCACAATTATAGCCAAAAAAATGATATATATATTTTTTAATCTGACTCCGGCTATCACCACACGGAATGGGAATGAGATAACCAGTTAGCCTACTGTAGGCGGTAATTTTGACATTTGGGCTCACCTTTCTTGCAAGAAATCAGCAGCAGTTGCTTCGTCTGGTTTCCCCTGTCTCTCTTGCCTTTCTATTCTTTTTGTGAAAGCCTGGTGTTTTAGACATCTTTCATTGCTAACCGGCTGCTGTGTTTAATGCCTATGAAGTGAGTGAGTGTTGATTACGCATAATTATTGTGCAATCAAAAGTCCGCGAGAGGGCGGACTAAACCAATGCGTACTGATTATGGGGGTGTCTGATATATATTGTAGCCTATTTGCAGGCTAGGATATCCAATTTAACAGATGTATTTCCAGAGAACATTGGAATTACATAAATTACCAACATGTATTGACATTATTGTAAAAATAATGTTTAAAAAAGCAAAACGAGAAGAACATTTTCCATAGGGGCCCCCCGGTGGGCCCCCCAGGTGGGCTGGGCCCTGAGAATGAGTCAGGGTTTTCCCCCCCTGTTCCACGCCGCTGGTCCGTATACTGGCGTTTAGCGGTGCATCATGAAGTTTTCGAGTAGCAAAGGGCTATTTTGTTTTTCATTTGCAAGCTGCCCTTAGCACTCTAAACTAATGCAGACTCACAAAACACAACTATAGCGGTTCGTCTTCTTTTAGTCAATTGGAACGCACCAGGTTTCAATGTTTCAATGAACGTATTAATGAACATGAAAAACTGCATTGACAGTGTAAGTGCGCAAAATGCGCAGCGGTTTTTTTTTTTAACACTGTCTGTCTTGTTTGGATCTGTAGGTCTAGGATATGTTCACATGTTATGTTTACAGCCCAAAGCATTCCAGTAAAAACTAAATCCTTTGTACAACTTCATCTAGGTCCGTGCACGTGCACGTTACATGTAACGCTTTGCATCTGTGTTTGAAAAGAAATGGGACAGAAAAAGTTGATCTACAGTGAACAGTGTGTCCATGAGGCTTACAATGATGTAGACCCTGTAAAACTATTAAGATAAGTGAGAGAACTATTAACCATATCAGATGTTTAACCTGATGTTGCCGATTTACTGCATTGGGCCTAGCCTACACACTAACTCCTTTGTTCAGAATGAATCCACAGTTAGGCTGTTTGTTCTCCTTTTTCATTGACATCTTAAAATATAGGCCTATGTAAATGATTTATTGCCATACTAAACTGTAATCTATTAGGCTACTGTAGGCCTATAGCTAACCTCTATGTAGGCTACAGTGCAGTTGTACAGTTTGTAATTGGATTTAGGGTACCTGAAAATAATGGTCATTGATCCTTTTCTTTACTGTCCAGAAATCACGGTATTCATTACTTCCTTTTTATAGGCTACTTTAAAAAAACAAATATAATTTCTTAAGACATTTATTGCATGTTTAGTTTCAAATGAATGGGTAAATAAATCACACAGATCCATTCAAACGAATTGTGCATATAGGCCTAGTCAGGTTTGTAGGCTACACCCTTTTTTAAATTGGCCATTACATGGTTTGATCTTCACCAAAATGGCATGAATGGACAAATGGGGTCTGCTCTATCTAATCCCACTCAAACAATTTCAGGGCTTTGACTTGGCTTTTCCAGACTGTGTATTGAATTGTTATGAAGCCATTCTAAATTCGATTTGCTCCTAAGACTATATCAACGACAATGCAATGAGGGTTTCTATGTAACCGAATTAAAAAAAATTCATCTACAAAGGAACTGATCAGTAAAATATTACGTGATCATGGCAACGGTAGGCTTGCTGAAAACGTTGACGAACACATTCAGAATACACATTTCTTAACTCTAGTTGTTGAGAACAAAGCAGTCATTAATGACCGTTAAGTCCATACAAACCATGCAAAATATCCTGCCACGAAGGGCACGCGTCTAGTCTATAGTCCACGGGCCAGGTGAGATGTCGGTACCACTCATAGGGGCAAAGGTTGCTTATATTTTTTGAAAAGATACATGTCTTTTGAAAAGATACAAGGCACCCATCTTAAAAACCTTTATTTTTGATGGGGGGGGGGGGTTGTTACTTTAACGGCTGATAACCCTAACTTGGCTGGACTTCCAGAAGGGTTATCATACAAAAATGTTAACTTCAGACATGTATCTTTTCAAAAAATATAAGCAACCTTTGCCCCTATGAGTGGTACCGACATCTCACCTGGCCCATGGACTACTACAGAAAATGACATGATGCAGCAACAGTCCCTATGCTTTGTTTGATAGACTACATTTAAGATTCTGAACTATTTGTAGACCTATCCTACTAAATTTCCAGACTATCTGATTTAATGTAGGCTAGGCTCTAGGCTACATGCAAAGTTGCCCCTCCCTTGTCGTTCATATGCGGATAGTAAGAGACCATACACACTGCAAGCATGAGACGTCCACATGACGTGTCCGGAGGTATCCAGTATCAGTCTGAAGCGGCTAGAATACAATGGAACAGATCATCCCTTGCACACCGGAGCACGGTGTAAGCTCGGGGCATGTCCGGACCCTTGTCAGTGTGCTATCATCAGTGGAATAATGAACTCAGAAGTTTATTGAGTTTATTTTACAGAAAAAAACGTGAGATAGTCTGTCACGCAGTTGAAGCACACAGGAGGATGGGTGCTGAAATGGGACAACAAACCATTTTAGAAGCAAATCGACTTTAGAATGGTTTCATAACAATGTAATACACATTCTGGAATAGCTCAGTCAAAGCCCTGACAAAAAAACAATTGAGATGCTTTGGCATTAAGTCAAGAACGCTGTTCACTCCAGACATCCCAGAAGCCTTGCTGAAGAGGGGCAGTTTTGTAAAGAAGAGGGACACAGGATACATCCCAGATTATTTTTCTGTTAATCAGATCTGCAACTACAGGACACGTCTGGTTAAGGTTACTGCAACTAACTGAGGGTTAAACCCTATTGAATGCAAGGGTGTACTTATTTATGCCTTGCTGTCCTGTGACATCTTATGGCCAATAAAGATATGGTTCAAGAAGGAGGCCGCACCTTGCATAGTAGTGTTTTTATTGCACAGACGCGTTTCGGCGTGTGCCTTCTTCAGTGTGCAACAAGAGTAACAAAAAAACCAATCCTAAATACCCACACCCATCACCACACCCTACTGTTGCCAACCAATGACAGTGGTGTATTCAGTCCACCTGTCCAGGTAATCCATTGGTTGGAGACATTCACTGTATACAATTCAGTGCATTACATAGTATACATATTTACAGTTGTGTAATGCAACATAACCAACAATAAATTGATTGTTGGTTATGTTGCATTACACAACTGTAAATATGTATACTATGTAATGCACTGAATTGTATACAGTGAATGTCTCCAACCAATGGATTACCTTGACAGGTGGACTGAATACACCACTGTCATTGGTTGGCAACAGTAGGGTGTGGTGATGGGTGTGGGTATTTAGGATTGGTTTTTTTGTTACTCTTGTTGCACACTGAAGAAGGCACACGCCGAAACGCGTCTGTGCAATAAAAACACTACTATGCAAGGTGCGGCCTCCTTCTTGAAACATTGAATTTGAAATTTGGGCCAGCACCCTCAGAGATTTAATAATTAAGAGTGACGCCTGCTCCAAGAAGAAAATTGACAATAAAGATATGGTAACATGTAAATGCTTGGGTGGAATTAGTTAAAGCAGACTCTGATTGTTCCTTCTTATGGTTTCCAGGAAGATCCGTTTTATGACCAACTTTGACAGAAATGTAAGACATTTCAAAGGGTGTACATTTTTTTTTCTATGACTGTAAGAAATTTCAAAGGGTGTACAAACGTTTTGCTATGACTGTATGTTGTGAGAAACGTGTACAGTCATTGAATTTTTGGACATGTTGCAGCTTGTTGCTGTAATCATGTTAGCTTGGTGAGGATCTCTACATGAGGTGCAGTCTGCCTACACAATAAAATTCATGTAGTACAGTAAAGTCAACCTGTTGATTGAGCAGGCTGTCCACCCCTAGTGAAATGCTCTCTAATCACTTGTCTTAATTATCCTCCACAGATCTTACTTCTCCTGCGGAAGCCGATGTAATAAGTGTGAAGGCACAGGAAGTAAGGAATGTTACCTTACTGCCTGAAACACCCAAACTAATGGGTGATGAAGAATTTTCTTGGACATTTGCTCCCTCCAAGTCAATTTCAAAAGTACGGATAGTTAAAAGTCAAGTATTGAAGGGTGAAGTCCATACAGAATACAAGGGAATATTTAACAGCAGCCTGCAGTTGAACAGAAAGACAGGATGCCTCACCATCACCAACATCACCCTCAGGCAGTCTGGACTCTACCACCTTCTAATAACAGATCACAATGAAGTGCAACAGGACTCAGGAGTGGGATTTCAACTGTACAGTGTATGGTAAGTGCATGGTAAGCCTTTTGTATTAACATTAGAAAGTAGCAGATCATGAATATGTTGGCTTACAGCATGAAACCAATGAGGTACACTAGTGCAGGGGTTCCCAAACTTTACCATGGCAAAGCCCGCCTTATATGGCATATTTTATTGTGCATCCCTTTTCACAATTATAGCCTAGAGTCTGTTAGGCAGTACCCCACTGGGATATATAGAATGCAAAAGCATAGAGACATGTATTATTTTTCTACTGATTTAACTACATATGAGCAATTTCTTGAAATGAGATGGACTGTTCCTTTAACAATATTAGTAATACTGTTTAGACATGTAATAGACTGCAATTATGCACTTATGGAAATACAGTTAAGCTTATTTTTGGTTTATTTTGGTGTGCATTAGTTATTTAATGTATTTAAATATTTATACTGCTTTGCAATGGTTTTCCTGCCAACCTGTCACAGCAGTCCTGGACTCCTAGCATCCCCTCGCGGCCCCCACTTTGAAAACCACTGCACTAGTGCACATCGATAATGAGTACACCCCTTTTGAAAAGCAACATTTTGAACAATATTTCAGTAAGCACATAAGATATTTCAAAAATGTGCATAGAGTAATGTGATGGAGTGACCATCACTAGGGTTGTGGGTGTGTTCTGACTAACATGCCAATGAGCCTGGCTCTTTGGTGTAGCGGTCAGAGCCCCGGTTTACTACCCCAGAAGGTCTAGGCTCGAGTCCCAGCTGGGCAACTCTACTCCCCTTCGCTACAAATGGTGTCAGAAGTGGGATGGCTACCGTAAGGCCATCGGAAGCATACCCATTGTGTGTGAGCCGTAATTCCATGTGAGGGACCCCCAGGATTGTTGACCCCAGTGTGAGGGACCCCAGTGATGGGTGAAGCATTGATGATGGGGCACACTGGATGGGTGAAGCATGATGGGCAGTTGCGTGAGGGACACCATGAGTGTGTGCTTCCAGAAGGGGAAGGCAGTGTGATGGAGTGACCATCACTAGGGTTGTGGATGTGTTCTGACTAACATGCCAACAAGCCTGGCTCTTTGGTGTAGCTGTCAGAGCCCCGGTTTACTACCCCAGAAGGTCTGGGCTTGAGTCCCAGCTGGGCAACTCTACTCCCCTTCGCTACAGTAAGTTTAATACAACATCTGTTGAGCTTACAGAAGAAAGGTAAGGTTAATAGTACAACTTAAATAACATATTGTTCCGTTTTTTTTAAAGTATGGTGGTGCAAAAGGGAGTACGCCCCTATGTTATACAAAGTACAATTCCATAGAGAGAGGATCTGCTTCAGTAGTCACAGTACATACTGACATGCATGTTTCTTTTGGTGAAATTCAGCTTCTCACAGTTCATTCACGCTGCAAGCATGGGGCGTAGGCGAAACATGTCTGAATGCACCCATGCTCAGTCCAAAACTGTCAGAACATGAAAACAGATTATTCCTTTTGCACTAAATTGCGGTCGTCCAAATCTTATTTTACTTATATTATTTATTGTTATACTCATTATATTTATTACTCCTCAGCTATTTTATTCTCTTAAACACTCTACTCGTGCTAATGTACTTTAATATTCACTTGCTATTATAAAAATACATTTAAAATACTATGTTCTCCTCTTCTGTGTTTTGTGGGATTATTGTTTTTTATGTTTTTATGTCTGTGGTGAAACTGAAGACAAATTTCCACTCTGTGGACAATAAAGTATTCATATTCGTATCACGTGAATCTTGTATGTGAATGTTCCATCACCATTCTTGACTGTAAGCATTGGAAACTTTTCTTTGTGCTTCTCCCTTGGTTACCTCCATACATGCTTGACATAATATAAGCAGGCGTGGGGAACCTTTTTCATTGGAGGGGTCACTTCAAATTCCTCCAAGGGCAGTAAAAGTCCTCCAAGGGCCATACTATGAACACAAACCAGCATTTCCCCCTGCACTTTAGGCCTATATTGAAGGCAAACACATATACAACAGACAGCACCTTCTCTAGGTCTCCTGACATATAACTTAATTGTTTTGCAGATGTAATTTTTAAGATTCCTTTACAAAACACGTAAACGGCCCTCGAGACATAGCTTCCCCACCCCTGATCTAAAGCATATTTGTGTATCATGGACACATCAGAGACAAACAGACTAAGGATATGGATTGCCTGTGCCCTGTGGTCTGTGGTCCATGTCCTGTGGTCTGATGACACCAAGATGAACAAATTAGTTTCGGATGGTGTCAAGCATGTAAGTAATACAAAGAAAAACGTCCAATGCTTACAGTCAAGCATGGTAGTGGGACTGACATGTTTTTGGGCTGAATGAATACTGACAACATTGGAAAGCTGAATTTCACCAAAAGAAGTAGCCTATGCATGTCAACATGTGACTACTGTTTGTGAGATGGATGGACTTGACTAAAGGAAATGACAGGACTAAAGGTGGTGATTTTTGTGTGAAGTGCTAAATTTGGGTTGGAGTGGTGGTGGTGAGTTACAAAAGTGAATCCAGTGTCTTGGGTGTGTGTGTGTGTGTGAGTATTTATACCATTTTTATAAATGTGTTTGTGTGTGTGTGTGTGTGTGTGTGTGTGTGTGTGTGTGTGTGTGTGTGTGTGTGTGTGTGTGTGTGTGTGTGTGTGTGTGTGTGCGTGCATATGTGTGTGTGTTTACCCCCAAGCTCCTGTCTCTGCTCCTGACATCAGCAAAGGAACATTTCAGTCTAAGCGCTCATCTCGCTCAGCAGACCAGCCTCTCCCCGGCCCCAGCTGTCAGGTGTTGTGCTCAGTGAGACATGGCAGAGATGTGTCCTTGTCCTGGTACAAAGATCATGAGTTATTCAACACCATAAGCACTCCTGATGTCAACAGCACCCTCTCCATTCATCTGGACCTAGATGACCAGGACAGCGCCACCTACAGTTGTGTGTCTGCAAACCCAGTCAGTGACCAAACAACCAGACTGGACATCACTGCAGTGTGTTCTACTGGGAACCCACCAGGTTTGTCAACAGCCAGATTACATTTGCTGTGAAAACACAGCAAAAGGGATTTTGATGTGTGCAATTTGTTGATTATGGTCTAGGATCATGTACTACTGTAGTGTGACACCTTTGATAAGTGTATTATTCATTCAATCGGATGATGAGGTATGCAACCACATGCATAGTGAGAGTACACACAGTCCACATTGTACTGAAAATAACACTTGTCATGTAAGTACCGTATTTTTGTGTAGTGTGTTACACATGTATAGTTATTTTCCAGACTCATTGCTGCCCTGGTCCAATGGTTACCTTTTACTGATAGTCAGTATTTGGATGATTGCAATAGTGGCCGCTGCACTATGCTTGAAGAGGTACAAAAGGACTCATAACACATGCACAGGTGGGCATCCCAGATATGACTGGTGTTATTTATACACTGACTGTGTGTGTGTGTGTGTGCGTGCGTGCTTGCGTGCGTGCGTGTGTATGTGTGTGTGTTAATACATTAGTACAATAGTCTGCGTAAAATTACTCCTTTCAGTTTGTTGTACCTCAAGCAGTACACTGCTATCCCATAGATTCCATATCGTTCCATATGCTGAAGAGTGTGTGTGTGTGCATACAGGTACACTGTAGCTGTATAAATGCTGTAATTTTCATTTTATTATGTGAACCTTTTACCCGGCTCCACCAAACTGGTCAGGGATCAATAGTTTTCTGCTCATAACATATATTTGTGATGTGCAACCTACATCATCTTTAATGACCTCAAAAGATGAGTGGCTTTAGGTCTATATTGTTGGATATTTATGTAACGGTGATGTAAGTGTTGACACTAATTTGCCTTTTATCTCTGTCATCAGATCAAGAATTACTAACTGAAGTACTTTTTCGTTGACGTATTGCACTCTAACAGGTGATATTAGGTTTTAACAGTAATATGAAATCAGTTTATTATTAGACTATTCCCCATTCATAACTGAAGGCTGGGTTTTGGGATGCCTGGTGCTTCGTGGGGATTATTAGAGCACCACATACATTTTACATGCAGAAAAATATACTATACCTGCCTTCAGAAATAAAGAAAAGACATAGGGCGGAATTCTCCCGTCTCCACTTAAGTCGGTTTTACGCACGCACATTTTACGCGCTTTGATCCTGGGCGTATTCTCCTCTCTGAAATATTACCACACCCCTCACGCTTAACTCCGAAAAACAGCGCGTAGCCCAACATGGGCGTGATATATGCTAAATGGGGGGATGAGTCTTCCCCGCCGTCATCAGTTGTGGTTTCAAAGAAAGCACAGAGCATGAATTTTCAGATCAACCATGTGAAAACCTCGGCAGTCCATTGAGATCCAAAACTGAACTTTAACTTTGAATTAAGAACCACGTGCCAAAAGTCCTCGTGCAAAAGCATATCAACATCTAACCTCAGCTCATTTTCACAAACACAAGGCGAGTAGTGGAGGTGAGATAATGAGATGGAAACGCAATGTGTCCCTTTCGCGGGAACTCAGCCCAGCGTTTTGGTGCGCAACAGGTTGATTGAAATAATAAACATGATGAAACGTTTTGATAAAAATTGAGTTTGGTGTGTTGCCTAGACAATATAGTCAGGCAGATTAGTGAGAGAATATTTCAGTTGGTCATACAAGCACCATATTTGGCACACTAGTGCTCTAGAACCTACTTTAACATAAAAGTACGTTATCCAAGTAAAAAAACAAGATGGCCGCCATTTTCCAAGATGGCTGCCATTTGACGTATTCTCTGTCATTGTTTGGGCTATATTGTGACAAAAGAGTCCTGTTTTGATTAAATCAATATCAAATTAGATGTTTTGGGACATGGACAGTCCAATTCTGCATTCAAAAAATTAAGATTATCAAATATTATGATAAAAAATGGAAATGTAGTAGACTCCATTGCTACAAGGCAATGATTCAGTGTTAGTTTAAAAACTTTGTTACAACATTGTTACTGCATAGTCTAAAATATCATTGACATTCTACTTCTTACTATAACTACAAAGACATAGTGAACACGGGGAGGAAAAAGTTGTTCTCTTCAACTCGGGTGTTGCCAAAAGATGTTCTGGGTCAAGGGAAAAAAGGGATATGTTTGAGTCGGTAAATGGTTTGTAGTTGCCTGACAACTTTTGTAGTGCTCTTGTTACTTTTTAGTGTTTCTATCTATTTAGTTCTCACATCTGCAAAGTGCATAACTGGGTGCACTTCAGGCTGAAGCGATAACATTTGCATAATCCTCTGCTTTCTGTCTTGCAGCCACATTTTGTCAACTGCTGACAGGCCTGAGCGATGGGTGGAACAGTTGATCAGAACGCTCTCCAGACCTCACCATCTATATGTCATCCCATTTGGCAGGGTCCTCAGCCTGCATTTTGCATATACTGGTAGTTGCCTGGCCCCATATGCAGACAGCTCGGAATACAGGCCGCTTTACATGCTGTACCAGAGGTGCGCTTGTTGGTGGAATAGAATCATAAGACCTTTGCTTCCAAGCAAATACAGTAATTCCATTCTTGCCTCATTAACCTTGGCTGTAGTGCTGTGCTTGCCACACATGGTGACAACAAACCTCTCAAGGATATTGAGGTCTGCTTCAGCTATGGTAGGTCGGTACTGACCGAGCTTTGTTGAAGACCGGACTCATTTCAGGGCACGTCTGCATGCTTGCCGTGTCATTTTCTTGCCTTTCCTGTGAAAAGCTGACACAACATCACAACCAGTGAAAGCATGAAAGAAGGGTAAGCCACTACATTTCTGTGGACAACGATTTAGCACCATATCATGTATTGGCAACCACCTAAGGGATTGACCCTGGCCAAATTCTACTCAAACCATTTCCAGGCCTGCATCCTGAAGAATCGTAAACACACTGATGGCAACAACAAGAATGTCTGTGTCACATGCCTTAATCAACAACGAGAGCATGTGTGAAGATCCTGGTGTCGGCTTCTTCATGGTTGCACGGACACACGCATTCAGTGCTGCTTTGTTTGTTGTTGCTCTCCTTTTGTCACAACCACTATATTGTGGGGCCACAGGGCCACAATCTTGTCAGCCAAAAACTCAAACAGCTATGTTTTGTTGTCACTGTCTCACAGAAAGCTTTTCCAGTTTGGTGGTAGCTTGATTCGTCTCTTCGTCTCAATCTTTGTCTATCTGCCTTACCTTGACTCAGCCTTCAGGCTTGAGGTCCAGTATATATAAAAAACAATGTCTGTTCGCTCATACTTTGATGAGTATGACATAATCTTGGAACTTGCATAGCATACTCTTGAAAGGTCTTTGATGTCTTTGTGGGCATTGAATGCAAAAGGGCAGAACCATCAATGATAACTGCTATACATTCTGGTTGTCTCTCAGGTGGAGAAACGGAATGTTGATGAGTTGAGACCTCTGTCCAGAGTGGAGTTTTCCTGTGTCACTCAGTGTGGCAGGAAAGGACTACTTCTCATGTTTAAAAAATCAAGGAGGTCACACTCCCTTGACTGACATGATATATAAAGAGTCTTTAGAAAAGATCAGTCATCTTTTCCCACTTTTTTCTTTGCTTCACTCGAGGCTACAGCCACATCTTAGCGAAAGAAATCTGGTCTGTTCTTTTTGATGGGCTTGTGGAAGGAAGCCTCATCACCAAGACCATTGAAAAAATATCTGAGGGGAACTCTGTCTTCCTCTAGGTGAGATTTTACAAGCTCTGGAGCACTGGAATGTGCTATGGTGTTTTTGTCCAGTGTAAGCAGATCATTTGACTCCTCCTGAAAAGGATTGTCTACATCCTTCACCACAACGAACAACTTCTGAACCTTGACATGCCAAATCATACTGGCTGACTAACTGGCTTTTTTCTGGTTCAGACACCATCCACCGCCTGAGAACAGATACATCCTCAGTCACTCCAATGGCACCACCGCATTGGCCTGCTCATGAGCTTGGTCAATGGTTAAATGGGGACACTTTAACACTTCTTTTGTGTCAGTCTGACAGAGGCAACACTTCCTCCAGTCAGTACCAGCAAAACTCAATGGATTGTTGCCTACATTGTGTACAATACGGTTTAACGCAGAGAGGCTATCCTTTTACTACCTTACCGTACAAAAACATCAAAGCACATTGAAATCTGGGATGCGACTAGATTCAAGAATGTAATGCCCTACAGCTAGCCCGATTGTTCATCCAGTGTTGTTTAATTCCCGTGCAATCTCTACGCCATCCAGGTAACTGTAACCCTTGACTCGGCTGTCCCGCATTGGCACACCCTGACAATTCAGGTGCGGCTATCTAACTACAGTACTACCACTAACTAACCTTCTAGTCAATATCTGTACAGGGTCTTATTAGATAGCATTTAGGACTCTTGAGTATTCCATCATCTACAGTAAATACACAACAATGTAAATCTCAGGTAAAAGATAAAAACTTTTACATGTCTTAAGGCAAAAGAAACCCCTAAGTGTATAATGTAAAGTGAAGTTTTCAACTACAGCTAGCTAGTACACTACAAGCCGACACTAAACCCCATGCACAGCAGTAATGTCACCAGTGTGCCCTGGTTGTGCTACGACATTACTCATATCAGCTATTGCAAAATACACACAGTTTAGATTACTCACTTAATTTACTGGTTTAGTGTGTGATTTTGGATGATTATTGATACAGAATATCTGAGGCCAAAAAAACCCCATTGAAAATCATTTAAAAAATGGTTTCGTAACGTAACGGCTCATAACCTACAGAGCAAAATATTGCCGAAATTTCAGGGAAATTCGCTGTACGGTTTGGGGATGTGACGTAAGATCTGCTATCTTGAAGGCAAGCAGCCATATTGGAATACAGATTGCACCATTGAATATTTTGATGCGGCATTATTTGAAACTTTGAACATGAACATATTTCTATTAATCGAATTCTACCTTGAAAAACACTTTAGTTTCCTTATTTTATTTAATTTGGTGGCCATCTTAAAAAACTGGCAACCATCTTGGATTTGAAGCCAGATAACATAATTTTCACAAATAGTACACCCTTGACATCCTTTGGAGAAAATTTCACTTGTATCACCTACTTTATGATCTAGAAGAATATCTAACCAGAAAACATTCGAAAACATTAATTTTGAATGACTCAATACCCGCCATCTTGAAACCTGTCAGCCATATTGGAATACAGTTGACACCATTGGGTATTTCTAGACATAATATATAAATTTTGAAGCTGTGGTAATCGACACATGTCTATTCTATGTAATTCTACCCTGAAAGACACGTTTATTACATTAAATTTGGCGGCCATATTGAAAAATGGCGGCCATCTTGGATTTGAAGCTGGATAACGTACTTTTCTTAAATAATACACCCTAGACATCATTTGTACCAAATATGGTGCTTGTATGACTAACTGAAATATTCTGTGAACATTTGGACTTTAATCTGCCTGACTAATTCCGGAAATTAAAAACTGATTTAAAAGGCTGGTCATTGCCTATTAATTCCCACAGTAACAGCCACATTGTATTTGCTGACTTTCTCTGTACAGTAACGTGACATTAAATCTGTGGATCTCAGCTGTCCGTCAGTATATGACACTTACATGCATGCTGAAGAACGAACAAGGAAATCGATCGTCTTGAAAAAACTGAGATTTTATATTCTGTCGCAGACATGGGAATTAATTGGGCATGGGCATGCAACGCCAAGCCAGGATTTAAACACGCAGCTGATAGGGTGTACTAAAGACTTGAAGCGAAATGCCAAAAACATGCTCATGTAGGCCTACATTTTTAAGTTTAGCTATAATGAGATTCAGGAAATATTTTGTGTCTTACAGAAACAGATAGGACAACCTGTAGCTTACCTCAGTAGGTTGTGGCTTTGTATGTCGGGCATCAGTTCAGAAAATTTAATAGGCTTCTTGCACATATGCACGAGTTCCAATATATCGCAAAAGTTGAGGAGTTGCAATAAAAACACTTTACTTAACGTGGCTACAACATAGTAAAAAATGGTGAAGGTTCTTCTTGAATAGGCATACCAAAGTGCGCAACTTGTGATATCCTGCGTACGCCCCGCTTAATCACTGACTTGAGAAGGCGCGGAGGCGCTGTTGCACGCTTTTTTTTACTTACGCGGGTGGGAGAATACAGCCCATAAAGAATAAAGAATAATGAAAACAATACTTGTATAGGTTGAAAATACATACTTCCAAAACAAATGGCTCATGTAAACTAACAACATATCAATGCAAATTATTCCATACCAATGAGGCATCAAGCGATAACATAGCATTGAGGCTCCCTTCCACCAATGTTTAAAAAGGGGTTCAATATTGATTGTTTATTTATAGACTGATTCCAGAGTTTTTGCTGATGGCTGTCTGTTTTTTCAATATCTTGCGAATCTTTGTGGTTGCTCAACAATCTCTGTGAGTGCCCCAGTCCTTAAGCACCCAGAGATAATTTCTGGGTCTGGAATGGCTGAAAAGTGAATACTGAAGGGAGGGGTGAACTCCCGTGTCTTGTCTTACCTAATCGCTAAGATTTGGTTGTGACATTAAAAAAAACATTCCAGATGGAAGGGGTGAACTCTGTTGTTTCTCCCCTTCTCTCTTCTCTTCCCCGTTCACTGATTGGCCGGTTGTCAAGACTAAAGCCCTCCCAGAACCCCCAGCCCAGACATAATGTGGAAACAATAATTAATCTTTACTGGAGCTTATGCATGGCAAGACCAGGTTCAGAGAGAGTTTCAGACTGTATTAGGTTATAAAAATAAGAATGAACAGTTACCACACAGAGTCAGTTCAAAATACAGTAGTTTGGTCGGTTAGTTAGGCCCCACATCTATAGCGTAAACCACACATAATTTCTTGGCAATTTGGCCCTGCCGAGGCCATCCGTTAAAGCACTCGCCTGCCATGCAGCTGACCCGGGTCCTTTGCCGACCCCTCCCCATTTCTCTCCTACTCATTTCCTGTCCTCTTCACTGTCCTGTCATAATAAAATTCCCCCCCCCCCCAATAATAAAATAAAATTAAAACAATGCAACTGCAATTCAAGGCAACTTAGCAAATGTGAAAATGTACAGTATCACATGACACAGTTAACAAAACTTATCTCTGTTTGTTTCCTCTCTCCTGTTCTGTTCTCAGCAGATAAATAACAGACACATATCTGAACTGGCATCCAATGAAGAATCAGCAGTAAAAAATATATACCTATATGACATAAATTACATTTTGCACTGGGGATATTGTATTGTATTGTATTGTATTGTATTGTATTGTATTGTATTGTATTGTATTGTATTGTATTGTATTGTATGTGGTATGTGACCCAATTCTCAGTTCTCATATGTCCAGTCACAGACATATAATGTACAAAATTGAATGAATTGAAATGTTGTGTGGAGGGGCAAATAAACTTAAATTCCTAGTAGCTGTGTTTTCATTTAAATTGCTGAATACGTCTGGGGGAGACACCGTTGTTATACATTGTATGCTACTAATCAAACATAGAACTGAAGTCTACTGGATGCTGAGTGGTGGAGAGGTACATGTTATTCCTAAATAAGGCCTAGGTGTTTTATTCTCAAATTCTTGTAATGAGACAATATTCATATGCATGCAGAATGGTGCCTTAACATGTTTACATAACCTTAGTCCATCAGGCTACTGAATATATAATGTAATATAGCCTACTAAATGTCTCTTACATAGATCATTTTTCAGACATTCCTTTGTCCACATATGAGCACATATGCAGAGGCCTTAACAGCATTGAAATAATAACAATTAACTGTTTCTTCAACTAAGTGCAATCCATTTTAATACCTGAGCACCAGGGCTCCAGATTGACTTTTTTCATCACCAGCCAAAATGGCTAGTAGATGTTGCTCTTAATAGCCAAACACACACTCACTAATGGGTTCTAGCCTGGCGACTCCATCCATGTACTCCACCCAAAGATTTTGGCTCCGCACTTCGTCTGGCAAAAGCCTGGAGCTCGGTTCTCTCAGTGTGTAGCCAATCAGCAAACAGTTGAGAGTGGTGACATAGAACTCACTCCCGAGCTCTGTTACTGATTGGTTAAGGTAACTATATTCACATTTTCGTTACTTGTATGCTTTTGCGACGCTATAACGTAACAGGCATGCTAATAAAGCACAATATGGGTTTTAATTTGAGTTTGGAACTTCAATTAATTTAAATGATAGAGTAAGATCAGACCATCTCCCATCGTCCACGGAGACGGATTCCTCATGGCTTTTGCCAGACTGATTGACGGAGTCAACAGTCGGCTATTCGCCCAAGCTAGGTTTTTCCTACCAGCCGAACTGAAATTTCACCAGCATCTGGCCTGTGCTGGTGTTAATTTAGAACCCTGCTGAGCATCCATTTCAGATGCATTTGAAAAGGATGTGAGCAAGGCTGCTGCAACTGCTACCATAATGGGGACACGTGTGCATTTCAGCTGGGTGCAAGTGGTGTACCAACATGGCTCAGAGAACTGTAGCTCAGCGCAGCAGAATATAAATGTAAATGGGAATATTGCAGATTGCAAGAAGCATATTCTGTAACAGTGTGTCTGTGTTGGGACCTACAAATAGGACATGGGGACATATGTACATTTCAGCTGGGCGCAAATGCATGCTCAGTGGCAAAGGTGTGGGTTTGGCTCGGAAAGTGGTGGGGACATATGGAAAATTGTCCTCGTGTGCTATTTTTGCATTATACTTGCATTAAAACTTGTGGGGACAAGCCAGATTTACCTCAGAAGTGTTAGGCCTATGGACATTTCCCCACCATACACACCTAAAATTACATTGATGCTCAGTGGCATACCCAACACAGCTCAGTAGAGAGACCTAATGCATGAGAACTAATCGTTTCTCATACATAGCATACTGAAGTTTAGATCTTATTTTGCCGCTGTCATATTACATTACATTACATTACATTGCATTTGGCAGACGCTTTATAATCAAAGCGACTTTCAAAAGGGGTCATAATCAAGCCAACATCACAAGCAAATACAAAGTGCACAGGAGATATACAGAACAACAAGTGCAGTTGCAAAGAGGTTTTTTTTTAATATATATATAAAGAGTAAATAACGAGTACACACACACACACACACACACACACACACAAACACACACATACAAACTAAACTAAACTAAACTAAACATCATGTCAAGAGTCTGCCCTGGGGCAAGGCCAGCTCAAGCATTAGTCTAGTAGATTCTCTCGAAAGAGGAAGGTCTTAAGTTGTTTCTTGAAAGCTGCAAGAGATGTGCTTAGTCTATGTGCTTAGTGCAGGGGAAGAAAGGAGTCACCGGAGCATCTTCAGATGTGGAAAGTAACTTGTTTTATTGGGCAAGCGCCAAGACTAACGTTTCGACGTTCACACGTCTTCTTCAGAGTCAATATGGCAAACCTGGGTAGGTGGTGCTTAAAAAAACTTTCAGAAGCACCTGACAGGTGCGTAGGGGGGTGGTGACTGCAATCACCCAAGGGTGCCAATGACAGAGGCTGCACTCCAAAAACAAAAAACAAATATAAAGAAACAAATTCTAAATCAAAATTAAGCCAAACACAAGAAAAGAAAATTGGGGGGAAAGGATGTACATACATATTGCACCAAAATAATATCCCACAGAAAAATCACATCATGTTAATTCATCAACACCCAACGGGTGCGTCATACAATGACTCAATTATCTCGGGAGGGGGCAGTAGAATAATCTACAGAAAACAAGATAAATTCAATTCTTCATTAAGGCCATTAGGTTCAAGTGTGTTCAATGTATAAATCCAGTATGCTTCTCTGCACAACAATTTATTTACAATATCGCCACCTCTAGGGGGTAAACTGATTTTTTCAATCCCCCAGAATTCAAGAGACGCAGGAGAACCATGGTTAGCCTCCATGTAGTGCCTGGCCATGGCATAAGTTGCGTTCTTAGTACGAATGGCCGTTTTGTGTTCCGATATTCTAATTTTAAGCTGACGTTTGGTCTGACCAATATATACAAGACCACAGGGGCATTTTAGAAGGTAAATAACGTGTGTGCTGTTGCAGTTTATAAAAGAATTAATGGAAAACGATTTACCCGTCATGGGATGAGAAAAATGTTTTGCATTGGTAGAGTTAGAACACTGCGCGCAATGGCCACACTTGTAAAAACCTATGGGTGGATTGGAGAGCCAAGTGGTAGGGTTTGAGACCTTCATATCCGAATGAACCAGTCTATCACGGATATTACGCGCGCGTTTGAAAGTGAACCTTGGTGGCTCCGCGCAGATTTCTTTTAAGGACGGGTCGCTTTGAAGAATGCGCCAATGCTTTTTAATGACATGTTTAATTTTGCCAGCAGTGGGCGAGTAGCGCGTGGAAAAGCAAAGTCGTGGTTTGCTGGTTCGGGTCGGCCTAGGTGTTTTGGTTAAAAGGGAGGGGCGGTCAATGTTTAGTGCTTTATCCCATGCCGTATCTACAGTGTCTTGCGCATATCCTCTCTCTAGGAAGCGCTGAGACAGTTGGGATGCCTTAGACATAAAATCCTGAGTAGAGCTACAGTTCCTCCTCACTCTGAGGAATTGTCCGGTTGGAATATTACGGATCAAATGAGGAGGATGGTTACTGTCTGCTTGAAGGAGGGTATTTCTACTCAATGGTTTACGGTAGACCGTTGTCTGTAGGGTATTGTTCACGTCTTTTAAAATTGTCAAGTCCAGGAAGTTCAAGGAGTGTGCGTCGTGCTCCATGGTAAAGGAGAGATAATTAGTGCTCGAATTGACATATTCAAGAAAATTATTCAAGTCTTTAATGTTACACTTTGACTTTGTGTAAACGAATTGAATCAGACACACACCGGAGCATAGTTTTCCGTGGCTTTACTTCATGCTGGTCAACGTAGAAGAGAGAGCATTACATCCCTACTACACAGGGTCAAGGGGAATAACGTATGACGTGCTGACGTCATCCTCAGTACATGACATCCCCTCCTTTCTTGGATTAAAACTTTACCCAATGCATTAATAACAATTTAACACTCTTAACACCATTAAGATCTCATATTACTTTCAACATAAATCTTACCACAGTGGCACTCTGTTACAGTCCACAATATCTGTACCAAACTCATGGATTATCATTTACCATTAACATTTTCAAAATAAACCTTCTTCCAAAACATTCTCAGAATAACCCTTTTGTTCCTTTAACTCATAGAACCATTTCTACTTCAGATACTATGCATTCAATATCAATTGCTGAACATATTCAAAGATTGAAACATTCATATCCCAACAGCATAGAATTCACTTTCATTGAACATGAACATTCTTTTTTTTTTCTTAATACATTCATCACTTCATAATGAAGTCCGTGAATCTCTCCGGCTGCTTTATTTCTCTGCGAGGCCGCTCAGTCGGTGTGGTCAGAGGTCGGCTTGGAGATGACCCCTGAGTGAGTGTCTCTGGACCGGACCTCACAGACGGTTCTGCATGAGTCTCTCTCTCTTTCGGTGCCTCACTCTCGCCAGGTGAGGTTGTCTGCTCTGCTGGTGTGTACACCTTAACATGTGTGGTATTTCTGGAGTACTGAGCTCCACTGGGTGACTCAACTACAACATTATTACCATTCTTACTCACTACAGTGTGTGGTGTGTGATTAAATGTTGTGGTGAATTTGTTAACCTTGTCCTGTTTCAACAGAACTTCATCTCCCACCTGCACCGGTGATGGTTTTGCGCCGCGCCGCTGGTCTGCATACTCTGCATACTTGCCCTTGTTCTCAGCATCGGTGTCTCGTGCCTCGATGTCGACTCTCGGCGTGCTGATGTCTGGTAGCTTACCCCGGAGCTTCCGGTTGAACAGGAGTTCAGCAGGGCTCCTGCCCGTGGTTGAGTGCTCGATCGACCTGTAGACGGTGACGTACTTTCGTAGCTCCTTCTGCCAGTCCAGCCCCTCTGCGTGCGCGATGCGAATTCTTTTCATGATGGAGGCGTTCTGCCTCTCGACCTCTCCATTCGCCTGTGCCCATTTCGGTGTCGTCTTGACATGCTGTATGCCGTTCTCCTTGCAGAAGTCCTGGAACTGTGTTGACAGAAACTGGGGCCCACAGTCAGATCGGATAGAGACTGGTAGACCATGGCGACTGAAGATGTTCTCCAGACAGTCAATCACTTTCTCTGCTGTAGTGGAACGCATTACCTCGTACTCATAGTACCGACTGTAGTAGTCTACGACTACCAGGATTGAATGTCCTGTAGGTAAGGGACCTAATAAGTCTGTGGCAAGGTCTTGCCAAGGCCCGTCAGGGAGAGCAGTGGGCCGCAATGGCTCGGGTACATCAGGACGTGCCTCTAGTTTGCATCCATCACAGGCCTTCACATATTTTTCTGTTGCCTTATACATCCCCGGCCACCACACTTTCCCCCTCAGATGCTGCTTCATCCCTACCATGCCTAAGTGTCCCTCGTGAGCTAAGATTAAAGCTCTGCTGCGCAGTGACTGTGGAAGCACAATCCGTGTCCCCCTCAGCACTAATTGTCCAATAGTACACAGTTCATTCGCTATGCGGCCATAAGCTGAGCACTTTTCAAAACGGCCTGTCTTGATCGCTTTTCTCACCTCATCCAGTTCTTTGTCCTCCGCGGACGCTCTTTCCACCTCCCTTGTGGTAAGTGCCCGCGGTGTAGCCTGCACCGCCACGAAGCGCACGTATTCTTCTGCTCCATGATGATGTGGCGTGCTCTTTGCGCTTTTCCCCAGCAGACGTGACAGGGGATCTGCTATGTTGAACTTTCCCGCGATGTGCACGACCCGAAAGTCGTATGGCTGCAGGCGGAGCACCCAGCGCTCGATCCTAGCGCATGGCTTGGACTTGGGGCTGTAGATCACCTGTAGGGCTTTGTGATCAGTCACTAGGTCGAACCTCTTGCCGTATATGTATGGGTGTAGGCGCTCGCATGCCCACACCAGTGCCAGGGCCTCTTTCTCCGTCTGCGAGTATCTCGTTTCACAGTCTGTCAGGCTCCTGCTTACATAACATATAGGCACCATAGCACCCTGTTGCTCTTGGATTAGAACTGCCCCTATGCCCACCGGGCCTGCGTCAGCTATCACTTTGGTGGGGGCATCCTTGTCAAAGTATGCCAGCGTTCCCGCCTCTGCCAATTTTTGTTTCAGTGTCTCGAACGCCGCCTGTTGCTCTGGCCCGAAGACAAACGGTACCTCTTTCTTTGTCAGCCTCCGCAGCGGCTCTGAGATGGTCGCAAACTGGGGTATGAAACGGCTGCTGTACCCAGCTAGACCCAGAAAGCTGCGTACCTCTGATGCGTTCTCTGGCTCACGCGCCTCCTCCAGGGCTCTCACTCGCTCACTGGTAGGCCCTACTCCCTTTTCAGTCAGTAAGATGCCCATGAACACTAATTTGTCCATCTCAAATTGACACTTCTCACCGTTCAGGGTTAGGCCGCACTTCTCCAGCCTCTCCAGCACTGCATGTAGTCGCTGGCGATGCGTGTCGTGGTCAGGTGCATGGACGATGATGTCATCGGAGATGTTGGCCACTCCCTCGATGCCTGTCAGCGCCGATGCCACCTCGTGCTGATACTGCTCACTCGCAGACGAGACCCCGAATATGAGTCTCTTGTAGCGGTATGTTCCGCTGTGTACGGCGAATGTTGTAATCGCCCTTGACTCCTCAGTGAGCTCCAGCTGGTGGTAGCCCCACCGCAGGTCGAGCTTACTGAACACAGCTGACCCGTTCATGTCATGCAACAGTTCATCGACGGTCGGGATCGGGTATCTGCCCCGGATGATTGCCCTGTTTGCCATTCTCATGTCCAGGCATAAGCGAATGTCTTTGTCCTTTGCCTTTGGCACCACTACGACAGGGTTCACCCATGGCGTTGGACCCTCCACTTTCTCGATGATGTCCATTCCTAGCAGCTCCTCGATCTTCCTTTCGACCGCCTCCCGCAGGTGGAATGGTACCCGTCTCAGCGGCTGTGCTACGGGCTCCACATTGCCGTCGATGTGCAGTCTAACTTGCTTAGTGTTAAGCTTACCCACCCCAGTGAATAACTTTGGGTATTTTCCTTTCACCTCTGCTTTAACATCGGTGACTGCTGCAACATCTACACCCACCCTTAGCACTCCTAGCTCTGTAGCTGTCTGCCTGCCAAGTAGCGGTACACCCTGACCTGCTATCACTGTGAACTCTGCTTGTGTCGCTCTTTTGCCTATCTTCACATCACATGTGAACACTCCCTTTACCGGCAGTGGCTCCTTTGAGGAATATGTGTACAATTTCTTGTCGGATTTGGCTGACTCACAATTAATTTTCTTTTTCTTCAGCCCTTCCCATGTATTTTCATCAACTATGTTGGTCGTGGCACCTGAATCAATCAACATTACTAGGTCCACGCCACCCACATTAAATGTCAGGCTATCTGTGTTGCTATTGTCACGCACTACAAATGCAAAATCTTTTTCCTGCTTTTCATCTACATACTTCACTGACCCCCTACTACCTTTTGACTTGCACATCTTGGCGTAGTGGTCCTTGCCGTTGCACTTTCTGCAGGTTTGTCCGCGAGCTGGGCATTTCTGGTCTTTCGCGAAGTGGTCGCCATGTCCACACCTGAAGCAGACTTTGCCTTTCTCTTCTCCCTCGCGTTTTCGGAATTTGCCCCGCTCTCCTCTCCCCTTCGAGATTTGGTTCACCGCCTCGGCGCCTTTGATGTCTGTGTCGTTCACTCGCATTGCCGCCATCTGTTCCTCCACGCGCTCACACTGTGCCGCGATCTCTAGTGCTTTGTCGAGGACCAACGTCGAGCCCTCCTCGAGCAGCTTCCTCCTCACATACTCCGACGAGCATTTACTTAGCACAGCATCCCTGAGCTGGTTAGACAAGTCACCCCCAAATGCACAGTCTTTTGCCGTCCGGCGTAAACGGGTTACGAACTGTTGTACAGTCTCCCCTGCATTCTGTGACAATTGGTAGAAAGTTTGGCGCGCAAATGCATTGTTCACCTTTGGTACGAAGTAGTCGTTTAGCGCCTTCACAGCCTTGTCATAGTCCGACGAACCTCCAGTGTCGTCCAAAGTGGAAAAAATATCCTGCACATCCGTCCCGGCGTGATGTAGGAGTAATGCACGTCTCCGAATCTTTGTGCTGTCGGTGACCCTTGCTTCCATGATCAAACCTTTCCCGTCAGCAAACAGTTCAAACGCCGTTAGCCACCTGGTCCAGCGAGGACCTAGCGTAGCTGGCTCCTTGTAGCAATCAAACTTCGGCACGGATGATTTGTCCTCCATCTCGAAGATACGGACTAATCTCACTTTTCAGATTTAACTATACGAAGTCGATTATTATCCTCGTCGCCAATGTTACACTTTGACTTTGTGTAAACGAATTGAATCAGACACACACCGGAGCATAGTTTTCCGTGGCTTTACTTCATGCTGGTCAACGTAGAAGAGAGAGCATTACATCCCTACTACACAGGGTCAAGGGGAATAACGTATGACATGCTGACGTCATCCTCAGTACATGACATTTAACATCACCTTTCCATATCATTACAGCATCATCAATGTACCTTTTCCATAGTGCTATTTTTGAATAAAAAGGGTTAAGATTAGTGTTGATAAATTTTTCTTCCCATAGACCCATAACAAGACAGGCGTAAGATGGCGCAAAGGCGCTGCCCATCGCCGTGCCTTGGAGTTGTAAAAAATATTTACCTGAATACTTGAAAAAGTTGTTAGATAAAATGATCTCAACCAGGTCAATTAAGAACTCGGTGGGAGGTAGAATTTCAGCGGGGCGCTGTTTAAGATAGTGGGTCATGGCTTCAAGTCCGACATGGTGAGGGATGCATGTATACAAACTTTGCACATCCAAGGAAACTAAAATATCGTTTTGTTCACAATGCCAATCATTGACAACATTTAGAATATCAGTAGTGTCCCCAAGATACGATGGTAAGCTATGTACATATTTCCTTAAGAAAAAGTCAACATACTGCGACATGGGTTCAGTAAGGCTATCAATGCTGGAAACAATGGGACGTAATGGAGGATCAATAAGTCTTTTGTGAATTTTTGGTAGGCCATAAAAGACAGGGCAAATGGGATAGTCCTTCATGAGAAAGGCCCTTTCTTTTTCAGTGATCCATCCCTTCTTAGAAGAATTGTCAATGAAGTCATCTATCATTTTCTTTATTTCACACATTGGATTAGAAGGTAAATGCTTATACTGTTTTTCATCGTCCAGTAGCTTTAGGATGCTGCATTCGTCTATGTGCTTAGTCTATGTATATAACTAGGGCATTTTGCCACCTGTGAGAATGGAGGGGGTAGCTCTGCAGACTCAACCACAATGGGGTCAGATGGTTGATCACCAAAGTTTCCACAGTTTGAAATAGGTCAATCGACCGGTAGATACTCAAGACGAGTATGCTGTACAGTGGCAGGCCTTTCATCTCACAAATGCATGCATGTCTAAGGTAGGCTACATCACAGGGTTTGTTGCTAAGGGTTTGGAGGCCCTAAGCATAACTGGTCAAGAGGAGCCAACCCTCATAATTGAAAATAAATAAATAAATAAAACAACACTAATAAAACTAATAATTCCAGAATTTATCACTTTTGATAACTAATAAATATGTTTTGTAATGTAATTTATTTTTTCAAGATGTTTTTCTTTAGTTATTCCCAGTTTAGGAGGCCCCAATTTTGGGGGCAAAGTGGTTGAGGCCCTAATTGCTCTGCGTACTCTGTTTATGCCTAGTGGTGGCCCTGCAACATCATGAACTTTTTGGAATGTAGACTACATCAAAGAGAGTAGATTAGAGAAAGAGGATTCAAACTCCGCCCACCCAATGAAAATAAGTCTGCTCAAATTTGGTCTCCTAAGGGGGTGTGGCCCTCTCCTTCTTTTCTTTTTGTCGTGTTTGGTGGCGGCTTGCACAACATGTGCGCGACCACTACCACCATTTACAGCGCTAGGGGAATTCCATTCATTCTCAACTATAACACTCCAAAGGTCTCCTACAGCAGCTGACGGTCTCCTTAAGGGGCATTCACCTCACATCACATGGATCCGGAAAAGTCAGAGCCTGAAGTATCTTATTCTAATCTACTCTCTTTGGCTACATCATCTGAAGTCACAGTGCACAAGCCAATGCAAGTCAAACTACTTTCTCCTGTCCTTTCCTGGCCCTCCTCTTGCCTCAGTGTTGTCCTGCACCTCCATGGAGAAAACGCTTTCCCTGTTGTCAACAAGCACAGAGTGAATTATGAGGGCCTTTTACCACCTATTTAACGTCTCAATGTTTTTTTTTTTTTTTAAGATATTGAAAAATACTTTAATCACCAATGACATTGAGTCCAGTTGACTCCTTTAGAGAGGATGGGAGTTTGACTTGCACACACTGTCTCAATATTGGGCAAACCAGCCTTAGTGAATGTTCTGCCGCTGTAGCATAAGGATTGCTTCGCCAAGATGTACACAATGTCACAGAAGTTGGCCCATCACTCTAGCTCAGTGTTTCCCAACCAGGGGTACGTGTACCACTAGGGGTACGCGAGCACACTGCAGGGGGTACTTGTAAAAATGAAATTTTAACAAATGTATGGAGCTTAGTTACATTGGGATGGAGAAAGCGATATAGAACTTGACTTAGGGGGTACTCATGGCACAGCGAAAAAGGCTTGGGGGTACACAGACAAAAAAGGTTGGGAAACACTGCTCTAGCTGTTCAAATATGTACAGTACATAGAGAACCCTTATGAAAATGGTTAGTCGGTGGTGAGTGTGTAGTATGTGTGTGAGTTCTTCATCCCTGAAAAGAACAAAGGAGAGAGGGAGAAGGGAAAAGAAGTGGTTCTGTTAACTGTTGTGACATGATGCAGAGGTAGTTCCAAAAGCCTTCACAAGAATGCGTTGCTTTCAATTTCACATTATTTCACATGATCTTCATCGACCACATACCTACTTTTCTGTTGTGTGCAAGAGAGTGCTCTGGCCACTATGGGGCCCCACTAACCTAAGGCTTGGCAGTTTGACTCTGAAGAAAATGAAAGGAGATAAGTCTATGTTACCAAAGAGATAACTCATGTCATGTCACTGACCTGCATGATATAATGTATCACTGTGCACCATACAGAACTTCAGTTTGTAGTTCTTCATCTTCATCTTCATCTGTAGCTAAATAATACACAGAAATGTGTTTACATTTACAGAAATAGACTACCACTTTCTGTATGACATACTCATCCCCTTGGTTTTGCTGTTATTGAGGAACCACACTGACATTGCTGAAATGTAATTTCCCCCCTTAGTAATGTTATGTCATAGGCCAACATAGGTTAATGTATTTAGTTTGCCTCTCATCAATATCATCCATGTAATCCTTCATGACTTACTCCAGATATGATGCTAGATCATCTCTAGCCCTGTTCTCTGTTCCCTGAAAGCATATCTTTCACAGCTCTAAAAAGAAATCCAGTTTTGCCTAAAAAAGTTGAATATGCCTTTAATATGGTAGCATACTGTATGTACATCTATTTAAATCGAAACATCGAAAATATCCACATAGAGATAATTCCAATGCAATAGCTTTTGAGATAAAAATTAGTACACTGTTTATTCTTATCGGGTAAAACATACCAAGGCGGAACTGAACGGTCGCGGGACGAACGCGGTCTTTCTGCTTACACCACGTTCCACATTATTACGCAAATGACATTTTTTGCCGTTTTCCCAAATAATCAATAGAAATGACAGTCGTCATATTTTTCAAGTCATCAGCCATTAGAGTACAATTTTAAACGTTTTTGAATGAACCTTCCAATGACATCGGTATTTTTTAAAATAATAAAAAACTTAAAATGCCCAAAATGCTCTGTTCCAATTAATTACGCAAAACAGTTTTGTAGTGTTGTAATCCAAATTTCTTTCTTTTTTCCCATTTACATCAAAACAGTTGGCATTTGGTACCTTCAATACATTTCAATGTTCAAAACTTTGCTATAAGCTGTAACTGGAATGCTGCATTTAATATTGAAGTGATGGAATTGCATGGTAGTTATGGAAGCCCAGATATCCTTGCTGCTTTGATCTCAGCTGTTTTTGTTTGTTTGGTCGGGTGACCCACACTTCACTCTTCAATATACCCGTAGATTTCCATGCCACGTTTATGTGCTTTGGAGATGATGACATTCTAACTCACCAGACATAACATCCCATTCATTTTCAATGGGGTTTTATGTCTGGTGAGTTAAAATGTCGATACCACCAAAGCACCTAAACGTGGCATGGAAATCTATGGGTATATTGAAGAGTGAAGTGTGGGTCACCAGACCAAACAAACAAAAACAGTTGAGAGCAAAGCATCAAGGATATCTGGGCTTCCATAACTCCCATGCAATGCCCTGCCATTGACTTCAATGTTAAAGGCAGCATTCCAGTTACTAAGACAAAGAGGTTATCAGCAAGTATTGAACATTGAAATGTAATTTAGAAGGTACAAAAATCCAACTGTGTTGTAGTCTAGGCAGAATTTCAGAAAATGTGCTTATTTAAGGACCTGAAGGCAAATCATGTTAATTTTTGGTATACAACTGATTTAGGGGTATTCAAAGGTGCTGAATCCAAATCTGCTGTATACCGGGCGCAAAAATGTACGGAAACGCCTCAAACGGGCAAAATCCAATATGGTCGCCGACGCCAGGTTAAAATCTTGCAATCCCTTTTCTTTTTGACTAAACAAGGTATGAATATGAAAATAAGACTTATTTTTAAGTTTCCATATATGGGGAACCCCATTCTGTCATCAGATTTAAGGTCAGATTTGAAGAAAATGCTTATATAATTGACTGGCAGCTTTTTTTAAAACAGGGAGTCTTATATTGTCAACGATTTTTAGCATTATGATCAAACTTTCAAGATCCACAGAAAATAATGTCTGATGTCTTTGTGAACACCAATACTGCCAAAAACTGCACTGAACTGTCTACTATCACCTGAAAAAAGAAGTTTGTGTCTACCTATTTCCATTCTTTAGTTACTGGCAGTAGAACATGGGATGACACCACCAAAAAAGCACTGTTTTTTGACCCAAAAATGCTACACTTCTGTGTCCATATTTTTGCTTGCAGGATAAAGTGTCTTTTTAGTGTTCATGTTTGGTTTACAGCATTTCCATGAGTTTTGAAAGATGCTTAACTTAAATCTGCTGTATATCAGGCTCAAAAAATCCCATAGTACCTCAAAATGAAGTAATCCAATATGGCCGCCATCACCAGAGATATACAGTACATGTCTGTGATTAAACAAGGTCATCTCTTAAATATATTATGCCAGCTATAGGTTTTCATACATGGGGAATTCATTGCTGTGCTCGGGTTTAAGATTTGGATGAAAAGACATGATTTAGACCTGCACACATGTTTAAGACTGTTAATAAATTGATCATTTATATTGGAATATTTCCCCCATTTCAATTTAATCCGGCATTAATTAAATGTATTGGTCTTAGATAACATATCTTGTTTTCGAATAGGCCCCCGGTAGAGTCCATTACAATACGAACACTGTCACTGAAAAGACAACACTTACTACCCACATACACTACATTCACTCCCTCATCCCCACCCTGTCGCCACTCTTAATGTAAATAACAATCAAGCATAACATTGCAATGTTCGGACGGACCACACATTGAGAGAGTACATACACACACAAGAGTGGCAGAGAAGACATTCTTATTGGAACACCAACGTACACACACGTACGTATACAGGCGCTTTAATATACACTCATGCAGATTTCAATTCAATAATTGAGGCATTATACCATGATGAAATGTTTCCATCTCAAACCACGTCCCATGCTCCCATCTTTTCAACCATAAAAGTAAGTGCACACACGAGTCTGCCTAAATAATTCTTTTTATACAACTTTACAATGGAAATCACTGTTTGCCAATTTTATTGATGTGCTCATTCAATCTATGAATAAAGGAGGATTGAGTGGTGAGCTGATGTGTAGAATAAAATAGAATAGAATATATTGGAATAGAATAGAATAGAATAGAATAGAATGGTGTTTGTCACTATGCACATGTTCAATGAGATTGAAAGCAACACACTTCAGAGCACACATTTAATTCACAAAACAGTTTTGGTGAGCAGAATATACAATTAGTAGTGCCAAAAAAACATGAACAGAGCAGGGAGTGCGTGTGTGTGTGTGTGTGTGTGTGTGTGTGTGTGTGTGTGTGTGTGTGTGTGTGTGTGTGTGTGTGTGTGTGTGTGTGTGTGTGTGTGTGTGTGTGTGTGTACGAATATATACACAGAGTACATACTCATGTATTGGTACTCATGTCATACTCATTGGTATCCAAGAGTTATTGCATCGATTGTCTTGCTCAATGTAGATATTACAGTAGCGGTGGCCCACTCTGCAAACACAACTATTTTACATTGTGCTGTATCATTAGTCTATTGCAGAACACCAGATGGATGGAAAGAGATCATTGGATTGAGGGATACCAATGAATGGTCATTCTGTGCATGTGTGTGTGAAATGTGGTTATGGCCCTTTGTTGAGTTGTTTGGTCCTTGCTTTGACACACCTGTACCAAGAGGACAGCAAGGCAAAGAGCTGAGGACCCGGTTGGAGGCTGTCCTAGATAATGTTTTAGCTCTGTTGATGCAGCAGGGGGATTAGAGAGGGGCTAACTTTTTTCCTCTTGTAGGTGTGCCTCCTGAAGGCCGCAATTATCTCTTTGGTTTTCTTTGCATTCAAAGATACAGAAATTATTCTCTGTATACCAGACTACCACCTTTTGCTGGCCACAGCAACTTCCATCTGGAGCTACGCCATAGGAGGTCCAAAAGAGTGGAGTTATTTAAAGAAATCCTTGCACTTATGACACATTTTGTGTCACATTTGTCTGAGCTGCGCTTTAACTATTCACAGATTCGAAAAGAGACTCATTGGAGCAGTCATTGTTGCTGAAAGAACTACTTTTTTCACTTATTTAACTTCTCACCACCATACATTTTCACTGTGTCACATCTCTGAAAAATCAGTGATCCGGATTGGTTCTACGGTATTGTGGTTTGCGATCAGGGCGAATCCGAAGGATTATAGGTTATCTACTGTACGTGATGGAGTTGTAATCCCATGTGAGGGATCCAAGTGATAGGTGAAGCTTAGATGATGGAGCACACTGGATGAGAGAAGCACAGTTGTGTGAGGGACACCATGGGGGTGAAGTGCAAGTAAGGGGAAGGCAGCGTGATATTGACCATCACTAGGGTTGTGGGTGTGCTCTGACTGTCCCACTTATGATCCAAGCCCTTTGGAGTAGAAGTCAGAGCCCTAGGTTAACTTATTCTCAATTACCTCTCCTCCTCTCCAGTGATTTTGAAGGAGTTGTTCGCTTAAATGCAACAGCTATGTATGCCCAAGACAAATTTATCTTATTTGCAGCAACTGAATGACTCCATGTACTCCATGCCTCTTCTTGCAGACCCAGAGGGGGATGAGGCACTCCTTGGGGCGAGCACAAGTTGTGGTGTCTTTTCATGCTTCGTGAATGGCAGATACAGGAGTAGTGGGACTAATGCCCCATTCAATTTCATCCATCCCGTTTCAGTGACTGACAGGAGGACAGGGTGGAGTAGTATGTGATCCTGCCTCAGTACATTGGCTTGATAATGTGGGGGCACAATATGCCATTGTGTGGCTTCTGATGTAGATAGCAAAGACTCTATGACTAGGACTAATCACTGCAAAACAACTCCATTGCTTTCGCTACATCTGCAGCAAAAGTACAATGTATTGCCTGGTGTTATGTAGTGTCTAAACATGTAGTGGCCAAATCACTGAGTAGGAGGAGCTTGATAATGATTGGAGATAGCCTAACTATCAAGAAAGTAAATATTTCACAATGACATCAACCTGTCTTTTGTTCCACCTTTCACCTTTCTACCGTTCAAGGGTTTAATCTAAACAAGGCAATAAAATCAGCAGACAATAACTTCCCAAAACTAGATATTCATATTAGATGAAGGTACATTCAGGCATACAGACTTATCTGTGTATAGTTTTGTCATAATGGAAGAGGTGGGCTGAGGTGGGCTGAGGTGAACACATTTCATTGTGCATAAGCAATTGAAATAAGACAAAACATTTCAATAGAAATTAGCCTGTCAGTTAATTGGCATGAAAAACAATGGTTGTAAACATGAATTCAGACTACACTGAACTGCCTGACTACACTGACTACCTTTGATTATAATTTTCAATTTGATTACATACATTATTTCCCCATGTATGAAAAGAAAACATATAGCTACATAATGTTTTTAAGAGTTCACCTTGTTTAATCAAAGATATGTATATCTCTGGTGACGGCGGCCATATTGGATTCCTTCATTTTGAGGCATTATAGGAATTTTTTGAGCCTGGTATACGACAGATTTGAATTGAGCATATTTCAAAACCCATGGAAATGCTGTATACCAAACATGAACACTATAAAAAGGCACTTTGTCCTGAAAGAAAAAATATGGACACAGAAGTGTACTATTTTTAGGTCAGAAATCAGTGCTTTTTTAGAGGCGTCATCCCATGTTCTACTGCCAGTAACTAAAGAATGGAAATAGGTAGACACAAACTTCTTTTTTCAGGTGAAAGTAGACAGTTCAGTGCAGTTTGTGGTAGTATTGGTGTTCACAAAGACATCAGACATTATTTTCTGTGGATCTTGAGAGTTTGATCATAATGCTAAAAATCGTTGACAATATGAGGCTCCCTGTTTTAAAAAAGCTGCCAGCCAATTATATAAGCATTTTCTTCAAATCTGACCTTAAATCTGATGACAGAATGGGGTTCCCCATATATGACAACATAAAAATAAGTCTTATTTTCACATTCATACCTTGTTTAGTCAAAAAGAAAAGGGATTGCGAGATTTTAACCTCGTGTCGGCGGCCATATTGGATTTTGCACGTTTGAGGCATTTCCGTACATTTTTGCGCCCGGTATACAACAGATTTGGATTCAGCACCCTTGAATACCCCTAAATCAGTTGTATACCAAAAATTAACACAATTTGCCTTCAGGGTTCATCTTTTGGGAAAATTGACCCTGACTATTGATGTAAATGGGAAACAAAGAAAGAAATTTGGATTACAACACTACAAAACTACTTTGCGTAATAATGTGGAACAGAGCATTTTAAGTTTTTTATTACTTAAAAAATACCGTTATCATTGGAAGGTTCATTCAAAAACGTTTTAATTGTACTCTAATGGCGGATGACTTGAAAATTATGACGACTGTCATTTGCATTGATTATTTGGGGAAACAGCGAAAAATGTCAGTTGCATAATAATGTGGAACGTGGTGTAGTTTTTCTCTGCCTTTCACACTGACAGCGTCGGCGTGCGCGGCCAGTCCTGTTAAATAAAAACCCACAGCTAAAGCTAGTGTGCTACTTTGCCATTCATTTGAATGAGACACCGCCGTTCGCCGGCGTGAAAAATACGCTCGAGTTCTATTTTCCAAATGCAGCGCGGCACGGAGCCGGCTCCCGTGCCGCTGACGCCCGACTACCGCTGGTTGGTGTGTAAGGACAGATAGGTTTCAATGTATTTTCACGGACGCCGGTAAAAAACGCTGCCGTTCCGCGACGCTTTACCGCCCTGGTGTGTAAGACCCCTTAGGGTAAAAATCGTGGCCTGGTAAAAATCGTGGCCGTTCCGCGACGCTTTACCGCCCTACAAACCAGAGCGGTAAAGCGTCGCGGAACGGCCACGATTTTTACCGGCGTCTGTGAAAATACATTGAAACATATCTGTCCTTACACACCAACCGGCGGTAGTGGAGTGTCAGCGGCGCGCTGCATTTGGAAAATAGAACTCGAGCGTATTTTTCACGCCGGCGACCGGCGGTATCTCATTCAAATGAATGCCAAAGTAGCACGCTAGCTTTGGCTGTGAGGGGGTTTTGAACAGGACTAGCCGCGCACACCGACGCTGTCAGTGTGCAAGGCAGAGAAAAATACGCCGGTCGAAATGAAGCAGAAAGAATGCGTTCGTCCCGCGACCGTTCCGTTCGGCTTTGGTATGTTTTGCCCCTTACACACCAGGGCGGTAAAGCGACGCGTGACGAGCCGGCTCCGCACCGCGCTGCATTTGGAAAATAGAACTCGAGCGTATTTTTCACGACAGCGACCGGCGGTGTCTCATTCAAATGAATGGCAAAGTAGCACGCTAGCTTTGGCTGTGGGGTTTTGAACAGGACTGACCACACACGCCGACGCTGTCAGTGTGAAAGGCAGAGTAGAACACGCCGGCCGAAACTAAAGGTCAGATTAGACTTCTGCAACTGCGCTCGTCAAAACTCGTCGCGAGCCACATTTGAAATTGCGCGATTAGGCTACTTTCACTACATTGTAAGCACTGCTGTCATTATTAAGCAATGTTGCTTTCTATCCCGGTTAGCTAGGTATTTTCACACAAATTGCAAAGGCAATGCACTGGTATCATTATTTGACATACCCAGTCTGTTTTCACGAGCAGAAAATGCAAGCATGTAAAGACAGTTGATTCTGCCGATGTGTGTTTACATTCGGTGGAGGAACGGTAGTAAAACCGCAGGCATTGTGCCACGAGTGTTCAACTGATGCATTGTTTGTTACTTAGCTTGTAGCTTCGTGTATTTACACACATTTACACACAAGGCATTAATAAAGTTTTTAACAGAATACAGCTCTGCTCTCGCAAACTACTGGCATTGCGCTGCCACAAGAACAGAACAAGGAAGTAGCAAGACGACCAATCATAGCGCCTTTTTGTCTGCGTACTCGTCCGTCCGACGGATAGTTTGAATTTTTTCGAGGCGCTCGACGACGGGCGCAGAGCCTCTGAGAGGGGGGCGTGGACTCGCATAGATAGAAAACAGACAGACGCAGAGGCTATGCGTCCGAAGCATAAATCTAGCTTAAGCAGAAAGACAGCGTCCTTCTCGTGTCCGTTCCATTCGGCTTTGGTATATAATTCCAATGCAATAGCTTTTAAGTTAAAATTAGTACACTGTGTATTCTTATAGCAAAGGAAAATATGAGAAAATAGCCACATGCCTTTTATTTTCCTCCAGCAGAATATTCCACCCACTAAGACTGCACAGAGAACAGCAATGGAGATTGTTATGTGGTTGATGTTTGGACCTGCTGAATGAGAAACACATATTTTAAAACTTGACAACACTCTTGAATTATAAGTGAAACATACAATAGCTTCCAATAACTCCATAACCATCAAGCCGCCCATCATATCATCAAACAATTGGAAAACGAATTAAACCCCAAAACCAAAAGAGAACCAGTTGGATTATTAGAGGTGGAACTACACCTGTAATACACCTTGAAATACACAGAAACATGGACACAATGTGCGAACTCACTAAAAATGGCATAGTTCATCACAACATCATGTTGGATTTGTTTCTATCAAAGAAGTATTCCACGCAAACTCATGAGACTGGTTTGAGAATAGACACTCGGCAGTCTCACCTTCATCAGTACCTGCAAGGCACTCGTTGTTTATATCTTCGTGCAATAGATGGACAGTCTGATTAGTGGCAGGGCTTGAGGCAACGCAGTAGTAAATAGGGGAATTTTCACTTATATGTTCAAGACCATGAAGGATGGTATTGTAGTTCTTGGTTTGGTTGAGAAGAACATCTTCTTTGAACCAGGCCAGAGACACATTTCTGCTCTTTTCTTCATAGCACATCCAGACACAGGAACTCTTTGTCATACAGCTTCAGGTGAGGCTTGTGGACCTCTGCAGATGGGAGAGAATTCAATTCAAACACTGATGTTAGACATAAACACCAGCACAGTCTTGTCTGGGAGAAGAATATTACACAGCAAAACATGTTTGTATGGGGGCCCAATACGTGATAATCAAGGCTCTAAATGAACACCAACCAGCCAAATTCTGTTGAAATTTCAGTTGGGTTAAAGACAAACGTACTCACTTTGACCCATTAATGAGTGTGTGTTTAACATCTACTAGTCATTTTGGCTGGTGTTGAAAAAAGTGAATTTACACTCAGACGTTAATGCTAGCGGATACCACCTTCTCCATCAAAACTTAGTGTTAGGCTAAGAAGTTAAAGGCAATCATGTGTAAGCAGGTAGGGCGTCAGACTTTTAGCCCAAATGTTGCCAGTTCAACTCTCGACCCGCCAGGTTGGAGGAGGGAGTAATTAACTAGTGCTGTCCCCCATCCTCCTCCATGACTGAGGTACCCTGAGCATTATACTGTCCTGCCGCACTGCTCCCTTTCGGTCGCCATTGGGGGCGGCCCCCTTGCATGGGTGAGGCATAAATGAAATTTCGTTGTGTACAATGTGCACTTGTGTGCTGTGGAGTGCTATGTTTCAATGGCAATGGGAGTTAGAGTTTCCCAGTTGGGCTTTCAATAAAGGGTGTAACTGTAATTAATATCATCCTAGCTTGAATTAAAGTTGCTGAAACACAGTAGATAATAATTACTCAATGCTATCTGCTGGTGGGCTGTGCACCTGCAAGCACAATTTGAATGCACTTTCTTTCACATGAATAGAATATGGTTTTAGTGATTGAGATAGGCCTTTAAGACACATTGATCCACCACTCATAGCTCTGAGATTAGCCTTTGTAGAACATCAGTAGTAACCCCTTAGGCCGGCCGCACAGTGGCTCCGACAGCACTGCGGTGCACTTTTGCTTCTGACAGAATTCGGACCCCCAAACCCAATTTCACAAGAACATAGCATTGATAGTCAATGGGTGGCGCAGACAAAATAGAACTTGTCTCTAATTGCTATTCCGAATTGAAGCGAAAATGCGCCGTAGTGCTGTCGAAGCCAATGTGCGGCCGGCCTTACTGTGTAATTAATTATAAACTTACCATACACCATCAGTTGATACAGCTGTTTTGTGGAGTAGTCAAGGCTTTCTATGATGTATCTGCCTGAGTCTTTCATTGATAAGTTCTGGAGAGAGAAGTAGCCAGTCTGATGGTGCCAGTGCAGTCGATTTACCAGGTGGGTTGCAAAAGTTTTAAGTTGACCCTTCATAACAATTGCAAGGGTCTTTTCTTCTCCATTCTTCATAGTGCCAACAGATCCAGATATCTTTGTTTCAAACACTACAGCTCTTCCCTGAAGCCCAACAACTGGTGTCCATGATGGAGTGAATCTGTTTTCAGACCAGCATCATTCTACAAATCAAAAAAAGACAAGTTTATTTGTAGAGTATTTCATACACAGACGCAGTTCAACTTGCTTCACACAAAAAAAACAAGAAATGGAGAAATGAAACATTACACAATTAGAATCAAAGACATTTTAGAGTTGCTAAGGGAAGGCATCTGAGGCATCTAATCACAACTCTCAGTATAAGTTGTGACAATTTGCTTATAAGAATAAAAGAAATTGGTACAAATTTGGGTTAGGAACAACAGACACTTAGATATAATATAATCAAGCAACATTTTTTTTTTAATGTTCAAGGACCATCCAGGGGACTTCATCCAGACAGTCCTGTCTGTTATCCACCTGGCTGTCAATCTGTCCTCATGTGTGCCGTCTCACCTGAGATTACAACATAAACAACACATAACTTATTCCCCTGTAGTTGTCTGGATTAATATAGTAAATAAAGTTATTGTTTTTGTGCGTAAATACATTTCTATATTTGCTGTGCCTCTGGTGCTCTTCAGCTGTCTGATGGTTTCTGCATTTCCTAATCTGGTCTGGAGGATAATAATGTAAATCTTAGCTAATGCACTTCATGGTAAGCATTAGGGTTGCCATGATCTTTGGTGTGCTAAAATTGCTTCAACAGTATCTTACATGCACCCAACCACGTGAAAGATGAGGTGAGCCTCATTTGTTTCGCAAATACGATTCCCCTGGCTGCCCAACTCTATGAATGTCAAAAGATCAAACTGTACAAAGCATTATATATACGTAACAACATAAAAGTGGGCGAATAATTACAATATAATATGTCTCTCATGAGCCATTTGACATAATAATTTTGATACAGTTTTATCCAAACGCAATGCCTATAATTGTCTGGGATTTGTGATGACTTACCCCCACAACAAACCAATACGATAAAATAAGATGCTCTCCAGCATATCCACATATAGTGCATGATAGAGCTCTTTTGCATCTCGGTGCTGAATGATGTCCGCACCTCTTCTGGAAGCACTAAATAAGAGGGTGGAGCAATAGGCTATGCTTTCTTTTCAAAAGTGTTATGTCCTTATACAGTTTCAGGTGTACAGGCAGATCTATCCATTTTGGGGTCCTAGGCAAAATATAAACATGGGGCTCTCAAAAGGCATTATATAGCCTAGACATGAAATTCTGTGTTTTGCGTGCTATTCACGTGTTTTGTCTCATATAGATCTTCAATTATTTTACAGTGACAAATTAAGATCAAGCCTATTTTTTGTGTGTTATCTGCGGTATGACAGTTTTTGGGCCCTATGGAGGACAGATTTGGTACGGGCTGGGCCCTCTGCAATTGCCTAGGTTTGACATTTGAGCTTCCATACGAGGTGCACAGAGTCCTGCATAGATGAACACAGTCTTGTAAGTGTACATTCAGTATAGTGACAACTTTGGGGAAGAAGCTGTTCTTCTATTGGATCTAGCTGACAATGACTTACAGTGCCTGCCAGAGGGCAACAGTGAGAGCAGATGGAATCCAGGGTGCGTGTGGTCTGGTCTTTAATTATATACTCCTGGGTCTGCTTAGGCAGCGAGAGTTGTAAATGGAGATTATGGGAGGCAGGGTTGTGCTGTGTTGGTAAACCTCTGTAGACTATTGCTGTCAGCCTCAGTACAGCTTAAGTGCCACACTGACACTCTGTAGGTCAGCAGGCCCAATGGTGGAACGGTAAAAGGTCACCAGCAAACTGCTTGTGTCTAGATGTTCTCTTTTAAACACTCTCAGGAAGTGCAATCGCTGCTGGGCTTCTTTTTTTTATCAGAGCTTCGGTGGTGATTGACCAGGAGAGATCAGCAGAGATGTATACTCCTAGGAATTTAAATGAGTCCACTCTCTCTGTTGATGTACAGGGGGGCAGGAGCATCTCTGTTTTGCTGGTGCTAGGGTGTGTAATGAGTACTGTCTGTGTGCAATCTGTTAATCCTTTTTAAGAAAAGGGGCATTACTGTAAGTGTAGGCCTCCTTCTGTTAACACACTAACCCTCACATTTCTCTAGTTCATGCAAGGTCCATATGCATTCAAGAGTTATATCAGATGAGAAAATGTAGGCTACTTAAGAACAAGTCACATTCATAATTTCCTGATAATTATTTATGAAGTGTGAATACTATCTCAACATGTATTTTTGTATTTGTGGCAAGGCTATTAATCATTCATTTATGACTTTTATTCCAAATTGTGTTCATTAGCAGCCTTAATATCAAACTAAGAACCACAGAGTGTGAGAGTTTAATCCTGGTTAATGCAGTGACACTGTTCTCACGAAACAAGAGCATATAGTGTGTGCGTCAGCATGTGGAAAATGTGACTTTGGCTTTACTGTAGCTGTATGTGGTGAGGTGTATGGGGCTAGGGGTACTGAAACAAGACACTGAATGTGTCTTTCTAAGCAATGGCTACAAACAATGTGGTTATGGGCCCCCTATTCTTATGAACATGCTGTATGTCTGAATATGCAAGGGTAACAGAATCAAACAGGTATGGGTGACAATTGCTTCTGTTACCCAAGCACAAATATACAGGCCTATACTTTTAAAAAGCACAGACGTGTTCCATCTGATATTTTAGGTAAAGAGGGAGTGTAATATGGGATGTGATGTCAGTCCTCACGTATCCATAAACTAAGTCAAGCTATAGTGAATGTATGTATGCATCTCCCAAAGTAACCATTTTGCAGGTTTTGGAGTGTGCTTGCAAGATACATACATTGGGCTGTGAGTGTGGTAGTCCCAGCAGAAATGACAACCTACATTTTTGATTGAGATGCGGTTCACATATTTTAACAGAGTGATCACCATGTATTCTAAGCCTACATCATAAAAGTGTAAAGAAAATCAATAACTTTCAGTCCACAGTTCATTACAGACGGTCTGAATGCAGAGCAGCCGAGTTTAATCTTGTCTGTCAGTAGGCCTAAAGAGAAGCAGAGGATGTGGTCAGTCAGAATACCACACACAGACAGCCATAGTTCAGCTTTCGCTAACTCATTCCATTCCACAGTTTATGACCAAAATTATGGCCTATACTCCATCAAATATTATACACACATTTTGTGACTAAATGAGGAGACAAAAGAACATGTGATTGTGAAATTCTACATTTTGTTCCTTTTAGTTAGTTTTTAGTGCTGTTGCTTTAGATCCTTAATTGGTTTTATGGAAAGGATTATTATTAGCTAACACTGTCTGTCAATATTGTCATGAATTTCTATTAGGCCTACATATCAGAACATGGTTGAATGACGGAAGATGGCCAGAACACCACACAGGATGTGGTGTGTTCACAAAAGATTAAAAGAGATTTGGTAAATCAAAGTGTGAAAAATCAAGAAAGGGTGTGAAAAGATGTGGTTTCCAATACTGATGTAAATCTGTGGCGGTTGGTGGAATGTTGCTCGTTTTACCACTATAAGTATAGGCCTTGTTCAGGGGGCCAGTTGCATCTTAACCAGCTTAATGAACATACAAAATGGAATAATGCACATCAAAGCATAACCCTAAAGGCAAATTAGGCCTAGAAGATTTTGGAACCATCATTCATAACATATAAATGGACCCTTGTGTCAGTAGGATTTCTTTCTTGGGTCATTCATATGGGAGTCAATGGAAAGCCCCATAAACTCCAAACCTCTTACTTCCACATTTTACAGAGAAACTTTAGCCTACCCTACTGTTAGTGCCCTATGTTTTAGTGCCATGGCTTGGGATAAAAAAGGTGCAGTGCATATACTGTAGGGCTATTTCATGATGAACATAAACTTTTTAAATACCAGTACGAAAATAAATTGGAATTCTCTGAAAATCCAGACATGTGAGAGTCAAACATGGTAATAGGCTATCTTAAAACGAAAGTAGTCTCTGTTATCCTAGTCCGCTATGGATATCCGGTCGTGTCAGATTACAATAAAATGGGCGCTCCGTGGAAAAGGATGATGAGTCCGGAGAGTAGGCTGTTGAGCAGACAGGCATAGGCTACATTATTTTGAAACCATTTGTACAGAGTAGGCTATACATGTAGCCTAATTATTGCTCAAGTCTGACTTGATGCAATGCCTACTGCGGTGTCATATTTTCATAGCGCGCGTAACTACTACTTGATTAACTGATGATTTATGATTGAGAATTAAAGTAATGTTGTTGAATATGGACAAAATACTAAAACCACCCTCGTGCACGTCGCCACCGACCTCAGCTCTCGTGCACGAGAATTCACAACCCAAATCCCGCCTCTTCGGGTGGCCATGGCATGAAACATCAGACGGTTAAGTTAGACTTGAAAACAAAGGCACCGTGGATGGTGGATAAGATAATTCAAGGGAAACGGAAAATTCATCAATAATTATGCGATGATTGTCACACTACTGTTTTTTCTCACTGGTAAGGAGCTTACCTAGTCTGTTGCGCATGTTTAGTTCACGATAGCCTTATGTGCAGGCTGTTGTTCGGATTAAGTTTACAGCAATAAACGGGTAAATTGTAGTAGCCAGAATTATCACGTTTTCTAAGACTGTATTATCTTTCCACACAAAGCTATAGACTAGACTGGTCTAAAATACCTCAAGTTCTAAGCTGTTGGGTCTTTGGAAAGATGAATTGCATGAAATGTTAAACTTTCGTTATCTTCAAACCACACGCGTGATGCAAAAGGTTTTCTATGGTAGGCTACCTACTTTTTTCAACATGTAGGCCTATTTTGCTTTTATAATAGCAACCCAATAACGTCACAGCTCTCACCAATTACCTATATATGCTACTTTGATCCATTTTCGGAATTCACATGGAAAAGGTGAAAAATGGGTTCAAACAGTGGTGTAGTCTACTTTTTTGTGGTGGGTATACATATTAACATTTTCTGAAGTGGGTATTCTGTTTATATTTGTGCTATTCTAAATAATGGATCAATCAATTTTAAATGGGTATAGGCCTACTGAAGTGAAATCCCTGAAATTTGGAAGTGGGTATATTCCTTATACCTGCGTTCTGCGTAGGCCTAGACTACAGCACTTCAATTTTCAATTTGTCAGACAACTCAGAAAACAGAAAATTGATGTTGTTTGTTCATGTTATTGTAGGCCTAGGCCTAATTTGTCGGTGGCTTTTGAAAGGGCAAATAGGTGCATTTGAAACCAAAGTAAAGTGAGTTAATATTTCAATTTTCCATTTCTGCGTCGTGGTTGGACTGGACCATGCAGACGGGGGATGTTAGATCTTATATTATAGCCTAGTGTGTTTAGAAGTAGGGTGCGCACATCCACAAGTAGGCCTAGTTGTCCAGGTGCCAGACAAAAGGTAGTAGGCCTAGATAGTGTGATGAAGCGGTCTGACTCCGCACACTGTGTATTAACTCCAAAATAGGCCTAGGGCCTACTTTATTTCATTTTAACATACGGCAACGTTTCGATCCAACGTCCTCTTGTTAACATGAAATAAAGTACTTTTGGAGTTAATACACAGTGTACAGACCGCTTCATCACACAGATCTTATGATGATAAACATGATGATAAACAACGGAAGACGTGCGGCATGTGAATCGCTTCATGAAAAAAAACTCTTCCAGTAGACCTATAGGAGGGTGGGAGAAAGTGTCACCTGTTCGTGGCGTTGCAGTTGACACAATAAAGGGGAAGGGGAAAATACCTCAGGGGAAGTCACGTAGCCAGTTATGAGGTGGAGTGTATGCGTCCACACTTTGACCTGGCAGTCGCGTAGGAAAATGCATTAACCATGGCCAGTCGGGCGGTTTCTCTTGGTTGCGCACCTGTTTCTCCAACAGGCACTGCGCGCCAAATTGCGCGCCTTCTCCAGGCATGCATTTAAATTACCAGCATCATATCCCTTATTGATGGACCGCTCGTACACTATTTGCACCGAGTCTCAATTTCGTCATCTACCCTGCAAATTCTGTGGAGGCGCAAGATTTTACTTTTTCTAGACGGCGGATGGTGGCTACTGTGCGTTAAGAGGCTATCTATCTGTCACCTTGCGATAAACCGACGCCTTGCAGCAATTCGTGCCAAATAGACTAGGTGGCATAGACAACACTCAGCATCACGGTTTCTTTACTGATTGATAGTGTGAAGGGCGTAAAACATTGCCTAAAATATTAAATCATACCGCAACTTAATAAGGTAGGCTACTGTAGCCTATTGGAAAGTTTGCAGATTGGCCTACAGCTGAGCCAGTCGTTCTTTCACGTCTCAAGCTGACTTGTCATCTCCTATTCATTTGTAGGCCTATGTAACGCCGCATTATGTAATAACGGTGCAATATGTAATAATGTAAGAAATTATTACATAATTACATTATGAATCACTAAAAAAAAATTAAAAGAGAAATGAAAAAAATGCTATTGTGTAAATATACCCCATAGATGCTAATTGCCTTGAGATATGGAAAAGGCCCACCCTGTAAAATGAACTGTAACTCGTAAGCGAAACACATAGCCCTTCAACCTGTCTGTGTGAGGTGTGTGTGGGGGGAGGGGGGGGGGGGGGGGTCACCTATATCACTTTGTGACTGTTGGGGGTGGGGGGGTTGCGTGAGTGAGGTGGGATTTGTGTGAGGCCAAGTCACATGGAGTGCTGATCTAAATGTCGTTTTTTTAGTTCAAACTCATAACTTTTCTTTTCTTTTTTCTCCTTTCTTTTCTCTTCTTTTACTCTGTTTTTCTTTTAGTCTTTTTCTTTATTCTCTGTTTTTTTTGTCTTTTGGGTTTCCCCGCGACAAGCAGCCAATAGCGGCTTTTTGGGGGTTTTTTACCTTTCAATATCAATGTTAAAAATAATGATCTGTACATATTTCCTGAAAGGATATTGAATAAAAAAAGTATCCTATCCTATCCTATGTGGTGACAATTGCCGCATTGTGTAATAATTTACGCATTTCGTAATACATTTCTTGAACGCATTTCGTAATAACTTTTTTCTCATCTTGTAATAAATTATTACAAAATGCGAAATTTATTACGGAATGCGGCCGCAACTTTTTTTTTTGATGGAAATGTAATAACATGGTGCATTATGTAATAATCTATATGGATATGTTTTTTTCTGCACTTGGATTCAGTAGGCGCAGCACACACACATAGTCTCAGTGACATGGTAGTCACTGCCCTCTCTCTCTCTCATTCTTCTCAGTTCTCAAACTGCTCGAGAGTCGCGAATGCAGTGGCGGAACCAGACATTTATTCTTGGGGGAGCAATGGGGTAGCCACATGAATTTCACAGGGGCATGCTCTTACACAAAGAAAAAAAACAGTCAAACACTATAGAATAGATAAAGAGAATGATTTTCTTGGGTTCTTATGACACTTGTGAGTGTTATCAGATTGAGCGGTTTCCGATGGTCATCTATGGGTTAAAGAAGGGCTTTGGGCAGATACATAGGCCTATTCTGTAGATTTGTGTTCATATAAATCAAGACTTCTGTTTAATTCTGGCTGGATTTTATTCTTAAGGCGTTCTTTTTAGTATTTTTGTGTTGGTAATCATTGGTCACATTTGGCAACCATAACACCCGCTGTGCACCCTATAACTGCACCCTTAAGTTTTAGGTCTCCTATTATGTCAAACAGTAATCAGTTATTTTTTGTGCTTTTTTGTAAGATTTTTTTGTGATTTGACCCTCAGAAACCCATTGCATTGTAAATGGCAAGATTTACAAAGAACTATATAGTGCCTTACATTGACTGAACTTAACTCAAATTAGGCCTACGTATCCCAACACCACACAGTCATTTCCGGAGAGAAAATAGTATAGAAAAGAACACATTCCAAGTAAAAACATGGCCATTTTTGTATACTGCTAGCTGTCTTTTCTGAATACATTTCAACCATTGTAGAAGTAATTATTTAATATGTAGATGTGCCAGAAATGTGGGAAACAAAAGTTTTTTAGAAAAGTGATATGAAGGGCTGCTCTTATTTGGAAGGTAAATGCCCAATACCTGGGTGCTAAGCCATTGGAATACACAGACAGGTGTGTACACCTGTAGGCTATCTGTGTTTGTGTATACAAGAATCATATAGTGATTTGAGATGATAAAGATAAGTGTTTCACTGAAGCCCTATTGCAGATTTTCAACGTTTCTACAGAATTCTCAGAAATGAACTTAAAAGTTTCTGCATCAGAGACTTAGTAAAATTAGGTTGAAAGGAAATGAATGCTTAGGTGTCTGAGAGTTAATCAAAATATTTTCTACCATCTGTGTTTTTATGTAATCTCAAATTTCAAAGTTCAAATTGAACTCAGACTGCACATTAAAGAGTTACTTCCATACTAAAATCCAGTCACTGTAATGTTGCAATGCTGCTAAGAACTTGCTACAATTCACACATATAACAATGCTATCAAAGGTGCTGTACGGACATTCTTTTAAAATACTCATTAGCATAGTCTATTCCAACACAAAGACAGCAATTAGCATATGCCAGTGAATATTTGGACTTTAGACATGAGGTTTGAGTTGAATTCACAGGAATTAATCATGATGCTACTTTCATTTACCACCAAAAACGAATCGATTGATTTATCACATGGGATATAGAGCACTATATAGTACTGAAAAATCTTAAATGGCACACAGCTAACTTTTCATTATAAGGAAAACGAAATGAGTCTGAAATAAGCTGTTATTTCTCTAATGCTTTTCTTCTTCAGGATGGAAAAGCACACATCTGCCATTCACATTGCCGTCAGACCGTACAACAGAGTTCCTATGCATACCACTAGACAGACGGCATTCTAAGCTTTCGAATGGTACTCCATATGCCCAAATTCACGAGGGCGGTGTGTACACAAACTTGCATCAAAATGTGTGGGTGGGGAAAATGGTTATCCTTTCTTCACTCGCCATAGCGATTTGCGGGCGATCTATGCGCTTCGTGTAACGCGAGTGGGCGGGGCTACTGTACATTTTCTGGGGGAGCACTCGGGGTAGCCAATCAGATTTCAGGGGGGTCAAATGCTACCCTAGCCACCCCTGTAGCGCCGCCCCTGCGCGAATGATGCGGTTAAAACCGTTAAGAAATAATTTCACAACTTGTTGCGTGCAACGAGTCCAACGAATGTCTCGCACTTTCTGCTACATTACACCAATTTACAGCGACATTAATTAGGCCAGGTCTAAACACTTCACGAGGTGGTGAAAACTTGTCTTGCACTTGCGTGGGTCTGTAGAGAGAGAGAGAGAGAGAGAGAGAGAGAGAGAGAGAGAGAGAGTGTGTGTGTGTGTGTGTGTACGCACGGAGACAAACCTGGCCCATATTGATCTTAAGCCCCATCTTGGCTCTTTGGAAATATTCTTAACATTACAAAGGCTATTTTAACATTTTCCCCCAAACAACACGAATCAAATCCCAGGAAAAGCCCAACCATTATAAGTGACTCGTGGGGAGCTGTCCATGCTGGTGGTGCTTAATTTTTCCCGATATTTGCCCGTGGAGTAGTGAGTCTTTCATGTCTGCCTACATGACCTTGCGCGCCGGGGTCTGACCATGGTGCTTTTTGCCCGTGGAATAAGGAGACTGCCTTCTTGCAAAGCAAGAAGTCATAGCACCCGAGAAAAATGCCACTCTTTGTCCTATTTTCAATTTCAGTCCACTGTTCAGTAGGCCTATTAGGCTGCAATCAAATTCAATAGCCTATGCTCATCCACATGCACGCGAAAAACAATAACCCAAGCGGCGGGACTGATTCGATTATATTCCTTCCAAAAATGTCCGAACGTCACAAAAATCAGTTATTTGCATTGTCCGTAATTATACCAAACAAAAAGGTATCAATAGAAGAAATCAAGTCTTCAGTTTCGATAATCCACGTTACAAATCCTCAACAACAGCAAGCCATTCCTTTTCTGCTATGAGGCAGGCAACGGAACAAGTGCAGACAGTAGTCTATATGACCACGTTGATGCTGCACGGCTTGAAAGGATTCTGTCTAAATTAAATATCTTGGATAGCCTATATAGACCTAGGCCTAACTAGATTTGTTGCAATACAGATTCATTTTCTATATCCAGAAGTGTTCCAATGGACTGACGAAACCGAACACGATCAAGTTTGCAACTTCTTTCCCTCATGCGCTGTCCGTCAGCACCACCTGTCATTAGACGTCCGATTAGCTTTCATTACGTGCTGAGGGAAAAACTCTCGCCATTAGGCCTATGTGCTGTTGCACTGTTGTGAGGGATATCACCAAATAATTTAGATAAAAGTCAGAACATTATTTTGGCAATGAAAGGCACACAGGTGGCTGGAAGCTCAAGCAGTCTTCAGTCTGTTCATTTAAGTTTTTGGGTGCTCTTGGATATCGGGGATCAGTTCATGTAGAGAGAAGAGTTCATCCAGGCACTCCAAAATAAGGTGTCCAAACGGGAAGTTACATTAAAAAGCCTTAAATGGTACTGGGCTGGGGTTACATTAAAAATCCGACATGTTTCGACCTCACCAGGTCTTCATCAGGGCTACGTTCACCATTGAAAAGAAAGGCCTCCCTTAAATAGTGACATCACCACATGTGACCCATTACGCACTACACACATTTGCGCACACCATAGAAAACAAAGATTAAAAATACCCTGGGGTAATAAGTGATGCCACAGAAAAAATGACCAGAAGTACAAATAAACATCACAAAAAACAAGTAAAATCAATATCCTCATTTAGACCAGGATAGCGCATGGCATCCAGTTAGTGTATCCAAAAAGTCTGCCTCTGATTAAGTCATTTTAGCCTGTCCCCACCCCTCGGAAGAGGTTTGATATGCTCGACGCTCTGTATGCGCAGCAGAGAATCATTTTTACCATGGTATTCATTGAAATGTTTCGCCATGGGATAGTCAAAATTGCCCACTCTGATAGCATATTTATGTTCTGCTAGCCTATCTCGCATGCGCCTTTTTGTGCGTCCGATATAAAAGAACCCTTCAGCGCAAGGACAAGTTAGGCGGTATATGACAAATGTAGAATTGCAATTAATGAAATCTCTCTGTCCATATTCTCTCGTGGTTTTAGGATCCACAAAAGATTTGGCTTGTGTAACATTTGGACAGTGGGGGCAGTTCATACATCTATGAACTGTCGTAACAAAAAAAGGACGGGACTGCTGATGGCGATGATGTTTCTTTTTGGTCAATAACGTGTTGCGTTGTAGGGAGCGTGCTTCACTGTATGCGTTTTGGATGACTTCCTTTGAATATTCATTAACTAATATTAACTTTCTGGATTTGACGATATATAAAGACGCGGAGGGACAGCTGCACACCACCTTATTTAGAAAGGCGACCTCTCGGAACACCATTCTGAGAGCGGATTCATTCCATCCCCCGCATCTCATTAGAAATATTCCACACGGCCAATTCCAGAGATTAAGGCGTATCTGTGATTTCGAAAATGATTTTCACGAGCAGGCCGAGCTGATGGAGAAAAGATTCAGTGATAGAGCCTATCACCCTGAAGCCATCCAAAACGCCTACAGTGAAGCGCGCTCCCTACAACGCAACACGTTTTTGACCAAAAAGAAACATCATCGCCACCAGCAGTCCCGTCCTTTTTTTGTTACGACATATAGTACACATGCAACGCGGATCAGGCAAATTATTAAGAACAATTGGTCCATTATTGAAAGTGATGCGCAACTACGTGAGGTGTTCCCAGAACCACCCATGGTGTCTTTAAAGAGTGCACCCAGCCTAGGAGATAAATTAATGCGCTCTCACCTACAGGTGAAAAAGAGAGAAACCTGGCTGCGTAAACCCATTGGCACCTATAGATGTATGAACTGCCCTCACTGCCCAAATGTTACACAAGCCAAATCTTTTGTGGATACTAAAACCACGAGAGAATACGGACAGAGAGATTTCATTAATTGCAATTCTACATTTGTCATATACCGCCTAACTTGTCCTTGCGCTGAAGGGTTCTTTTATAGGCCTATCGGACGCACAAAAAGGCGCATGCGAGATAGGCTAGCAGAACATATAGGCTATATAGGCTATCCAAGATATTTAATTTAGACAGAATCCTTTCAAGCCGTGCAGCATCAACGTGGTCATATAGCCTACTGTCTGCACTTGTTCCGTTGCTTGCCTCATAGCAGAGAAGGAATGGCTTGCTGTTGTTGAGGATTTGTAACGTGGATTATTGAAACTGAAGACTTGATTTCTTCTATTGATACCTTTTTGTTTGGTATAATTACGGACAATGCAAATAACTGATTTTTGTGACGTTCGGACATTTTTGGAAGGGATATAATCGAATTAGTCCCGCCGCTTGGGTTATTGTTTTTCGCGTGCATGTGGATGAGCATAGGCTATTGAATTTGATTGCAGCCTAGGCCTACTGAACAGTGGACTGAAATTGAAAATAGGACAAAGAGTGGCATTTTTCTCGGGTGCTATGACTTCTTGCTTTGCAAGAAGACAGTCTCCTCACTCCACGGGCAAAAAGCACCATGGTCAGACCCTGGTGCGCATGTAGGCAGACATGAAAGACTCACTACTCCACGGGCAAATATCGGGAAAAATTAAGCACCACCAGCCTGGACAGCTCCCCACGAGTCACTTATAATGGTTGGTCTTTTCCTGGGATTTGATTCATGTTGTTTGGGGGAAAATATTAAAATAGCCTTTGTAATGTTAAGAATATTTCCAAAGAGCCAAGATGGGGCTTAAAGGGACACTGTGTGAGATTTTTAGTTGTTTATTTCCAGAATTCATGCTGCCCATTCACTAATGTTACCTTTTCCATGAATACTGACCACCACCATCAAATTCTAAGCATTCATTATGACTGGAAAAATTGCACTTTTCATACATGAAAAGGGGGATCTTCTCCATGGTCCGCCATTTTGAATTTCCAAAAATAGCCATTTTTTTTCTGCAAAAATGACTGTACTTCGACCATACTAGAACATATTTGCTCATTACTTAGTACACTTTCATGTAAAGATCAAATGTGGCAATAGGCAGCCCAGTTTCAATGAGCAGCATAGTTGCAGTACCTTTTTTGACCACTTCCTGCACAGTGTCCCTTTAAGATCAATATGGGCCAGGTTTGTCTCCGTGCGCACACACACACACACACACACACACTCTCTCTCTCTCTCTCTCTCTCTCTCTCTCTCTCTCTCTCTCTACAGACCCACGCAAGTGCAAGACAAGTTTTCACCACCTCGTGAAGTGTTTAGACCTGGCCTAATTAATGTCGCTGTAAATTGGTGTAATGTAGCAGAAAATGCGAGACATTCGTTGGACTCGTTGCACGCAACAAGTTGTGAAATTATTTCCTAACGGTTTTAACCGCATCATTCGCGACTCTGGAGCAGTTTGAGAACTGAGAAGAATGAGAGAGAGAGAGGGCAGTGACTACCATGTCACTGAGACTATGTATGTGTGCTGTGCCTACTGAATCCAAGTGCAGAAAAAATCCATATAGATTATTACATAATGCACCATGTTATTACATTTCCATAAAAAAAAAAGTTGCGGCTGCATTCCGTAATAAATTTAGCATTTTGTAATAATTTATTACAAGATGAGAAAAAAGTTATTACGAAATGCGTTCAAGAAATGTATTACGAAATGCGTAAATTATTACACAATGCGGCAATTGTCACCGAATTATGTAATAGTTTGTTACATTATTACATATTGCACCGTTATTACATAATGCGGCGTTACAGCCTATCTCTACAAAACACATCTGGCGCAATACTTGAGCCAAGACATCTGTAACGAAGGCTAACTTACAGAGTTGGCGTGGAACGTTGGTAAACCTCCCTCCGATACCCTCAAAGACAGTCTCGGTGCCGTTGCCGATATCATGAATGTCAAAGATCTAAACCTTGATGAGTCAAACGTTAAGGATAAGTTATATTTCGGTCTATTCTGTGCATGGCTATGAATAATGCTAGAATGTATTGATATGTAGGCCTATTCATTCCACAATTATTTTTCCAGTATCAAATTGCTTGCTTGTTTTATTCATTCATTTCAGAGAACAATAAGTGATTTTAAACCACAACTGAAATTGAAACGGAATAAGTTACATTGTCAGATTAGTTTTGTGTTAGGAAAGTGTGCTGACCCCAAACCTTTCACCAGTAGTTTATGTTTATACAAACCCATGATTGGCCAGTTTACTTGGCTCCTTCGGCACCCTTGAAATCATAACTTCAAAAGTTGTCTGACATAGGCCTATGTTGATGCCATTTCTTAATTTCTGGTCTATTTGGAACAAAATGTAAGAATGTTAAACCTTAGCCCCTAATACATGATTTCTAATTATATTTTTTATATTTTCGACCTTATCAATCAACATACGATTAATTGATAATTGGCGTTTTTCCCCGAATCTCAATGCTTAAAAATGAAACCTAAAAAAAAAAACCAATCCTCTACTGCATGAATTTTCAGTTTTGGGAGGAAAAATTGGGGGTTCCTGATTATACATCAATAACAAAATTTGACACCCACAACAGCACACCAATATAAGCATTTTCCCTGTAATTTACAAAGTGTTTTAAGTGATAATAATTATTCCAGTGTACTAAGTTAACATTGTCCTCATGTGTAATGTCCACTTTCTCCATGAAACGCACGTGAAAAAAAATCGCTGTTAACGTCAACACAATGCATGCAAGTCATGAAGGTTACAATGCCTCTTTCGTAGCACTTTTTCCACCATATGGGACATCTGGCACACTGGTCACTTCCTCCAGAAAGGGCACCGCCGTGGCACTGTATTGAGCAGTCTGTTGCTCCAGTGCCACTACTACAATGTTTGTCTATTAAACTATCAGGAGAGCTTAAAACACACCCATATTCTCTCACCTAATAGAACTGTGGTCCAAGGTTTCTAAGCAGTTCAACCTTGATCCCCATCTAAATGTATTCTCAAGCATCTGGCTGAATCCTAAATTATTATTATATAGCCTACCGGTAATTATTATCTTTAAAGTGACACTGTGCAGGAAATGGTCAAAAAAGGTACTGCAACTATGCTGCTTATTGAAATTGGGCTTCCTATTGCCATATTTGATCATAACATGAAAGTTTACTAAGTATTAAACAAATATTTTCTAGTATGGTCCAAGTGCAGTCATTTTTGTAGCTAAAAATAGCTATTTTTGGAAATTCAAAATGGTGGACCATGGAGAAGATCCCCCTTTTCATGTATGAAAAATGCAATTTTTCCAGTCATCATGAAAACTTAGAATTTGATGCTGGTGGTAAGTATTCATGAAAAAGGTAACATTAGTGAATGGGCAGCATGAATTCTGGAAATAAACAACTAAAAATCTCACACAGTGTCCCTTTAAAGTAGGAAGAGATTTTTGGACAAATGTTGGTTAGCGACTGTAAAAAAAGAAGTAGGCCTACAAGACTCACTGTGTTGTAATTAATTGTCAAAGCAGAGACTGCACAACTAACATACTGGTTTACAATAAAGATAGGCTTGTAAGTAAATACAAGTGTTCCATTCAAATTATTTTTTTAATACATTAGTGAGAAACTTCCCACACGTGTCTTTCAGATTGGACCAATTGTGCAAAGCAGCATGGGATTTCCCAGGCTAGTGAGATGTTTAGTAAAACAAGCCGCACTCTTGGGTGTAATTCTTTAAAGATGCTGAAGAAGGCTCATGCCGAAACGTCTGTCTGTCATGCTAACCCAGTACATTAAAACTGCAAGAATTACACCCGAGGGCGCGCCTTGTTTTACTAAACATGAACTTTGCTGTTTGCTCGCACCCGAAGACCAGGCTAGTGAGAAACATGCTTGGTAGCTGAGTAGCTTGGTAGCTGGGCATGTCTTAACATGTTGTAATTCTTTGGCAGTGAGCATGTCTGTCTTTTTATTCACAGGTCTTGCAGTTGAGGGGAAGATCATGAGAGTGGTGAGACAAGAGGGAGAACCTGTTACCTTACAACCTCAAACACGCAAACTACTAAGCAATGAACGGTTAACATGGACATTTACTTCAGTCAAGTCACTTTCAGAATCACAAATAATTCACAGTCAGTTGTTCAGGGGTGAAGTTGTAACTGAATACAATGGAATATTTAAAGACAGTCTGCTGCTGAACAGAGAGACAGGATCTCTCACCATCAGAAACATCAGCACCAGTCAGTCTGGACTCTACCACCTTCAAATAACAGAGGACACTGGGGAGGTGACACATTGGCACTTCAATTGTACAGTCTATGGTAGGTACATGCATATGTATTAATCATTAGAACGTACAGTAGTGGCAATAAATATTTCATTCCTTGCCGATGTTTTTGCTTACTAAAAAAGACACGTTTATTAAAAACACCTTGAAATAGTGACTTGCATAAAAGCTATGCTGCATATGCTTGCATATGATACACTTGCTATCAGTAGAATCAGTCCATAGTGTCAGTCAGTCAATCCGATTCAAAACTCAGCAACATGGGAAAGACCAAAGAGCTTTCCAAGGATGCCAGGGACAAGATTTCAGACAAGGTTGAAATGGGCTACAAAACTAAACCACAAGCAAAACTGACCATCAATCAGTCTGTCTCTCCATTCAAGATTTGAACTTTTGGGGATTCAATGATCAGGAGAACAGTTATAAATCACCATAGAACTGCACGGGAGGAGCTAGCCAATGATGTTAAGGCAGATGGCACCTCAATCATTACGAAAACTATTGGTAACACTTAATGTCACTGATGATTAAAATCTTGCTGTGCATGCATGGTACCCTTAACCTGATTTACATCATCTGGCTGCGTTCGGCTACGTCACGCGGGGGCGTTCCCATGCCTCACAGGTAATGGTACCCTTGCTTAAAAAGGAACCTGTGCAGGCTCATCAGACTGGTGTTTGGAGGAAGACAAATAAAGAACATCCTCCTCACTATCATGCAGTAGAGTGGTGACATTATGATGTGACGGTGTTTGGCCAAGACACAATTTCACAGAGTCAACAGGATAGAGAGAGACATGTGCCATAAAATCCAGAGTGTCAATCTCCTATATAAATCCTATGGAGGGAACTGAAGCTCCTATTTACTAAGCTACAACTACATATTCATGATTTAAAGGTACACTGTGTGAGATTTTTTGTTGTTTATTTCCAGAATTCATGCTACCCATTCACTAATGTTACGTTTTTCATGAATACTTATCACCACCATCAAATTCTAAGTATTCATTATGACTGGAAAAAATGCACTTTTCATACATGAAAAGGGGGATCTTCTCCATGGTCCGCCATTTAGAATTTCCAGGAATAGCCATTTTTAGCTGCAAAAATGACTGTACTTGGGCCATACTTGAAAATATTAGTTTATTACTCAGTAAACTTTCATGAAAAGATCAAATTTGACAATGGGCAGCCCAGTTTCAATAAGCAGCATAGTTGCAGTACTGTTTTTGACCATTTCCTGCACAGTGTACCTTTAAAGATGATCTGCAAAGAAAAGTGGATAAAAATCCATTCTGATAAGTGCACAAATATCGTCATTGACTAAAAGACGAGTCAGACCTCTGTGCCAGCAAACAAGGGCTTTGCAACCAAACACTTCTTTGCAAGCAAGTCTTCTTTAGTGGGAAAGGTGAAATACTTAGTTCCCACAAATGAATTAAAATATATTCTTTAAAGCTACTTTATGGATTTTCTTTTTGATATTCTTTCTCTCCATGTCAGACTACACCTACAATTCAAGGACAAGTGCACTTCTGTGAGTTGTCTGCAATGTCCCCCTCACCGTTTATTTTATGTTTGCTCCGTTATTTGGCTGATTTGGATTTTGCCTTAACTAGTGTTGTGACCGATTCTTTTGAACGGCTCCCAGAAGTGAACAATGGGAACTGGATCACCGCTGGGGGAGCCACCCTACCGCTGTGTCATTCATTTTTGATTAATTTTACGCACCTTTGTGACCAGTGACCTTGACACGAGTACTTTATTTAGGGAAAAAACCACAATTGTCTATATTATAGAGTTTCAGAAACGGTCTTTAGAAGCAGGAGGATAATCAGTTGTTGTTTGGATAAAATTACCTAGAGGTGTAGTCAAAATATTACATTCTAAACACTGAATAAATACTTTAAAAAGAGGCAAAAGAGCCCATTTTTTTAACGGCTCTTTGAAAGGAACAAGCCACTATGATCCGGTCTCAGCCAGCTTTAGAATGGCTGTATTGGAATGGCCATATCTGTTCTTAAAGTCACCCTAAACATTTGTGTTCAAAAATGTGCAACTTGGGATATTCAATGGTATTCCATGACATTTTTTTCAGCGAAACATGGCCTGTGTCAAGTTTTATGTAGCATTTTGTAAATACCTTTTTTCTTTCATTCACAAAATGCCAAATAAAACAAGACTTATTCTTACACTTTCAAAGTTGTTCGGGATTACCAGTGAACACAGATAACTACTTGGTGAGATGCATACTTTTGAAAACAAATGTTAAAAGTGATTTTAAGAACAAATATGGACATGCCCATATATCAGGCATTGTAAAGCTGCTCAGACCACTGATGTATCCTCTATTCCAGTGTTTTTCATCTCTGGGGTCGGGAGCCCATTGAAATGGGGTCGCCTGCAATGTCTTGGTGTGAAAAAAGACAACTAAAATAATACTATTTAGATATTAACATTAATATTTAAAATGTATATATTTAAGTTATATGATATAATAACTCTGTAATTTTTTATTATTATACTTATTATCGATATACAATCTTTGAAATTAATACATTTCTATGTTTAATAACTACATAAAAGTTAGCTCACTCGTTTTTGATGTGTACAGTCATGGGGTCCACAGAAATTTGTGAGGTCCCGGACCAAAAAAGGTTGGGAAACAATGCTCTATTCAGTGTCAATGGCTCAAATCCAAATGAGCCAAATAACGGAGACAGCTGAAGACAGAAAAAAACAGTGAGGGTGACCCTAAAACATTGCAAACAACTCAGAAAAGGGGCTTAATGTTCAAAATAGTGCACATATCCTTTAACCTAAGAGACTGATCATGTCTTTATTAGTGGTACCAACAAAGTCAACAAGGGAATACTTATTGTAACCACTGTAGATCATACCTGTGCCAAAAGTGACAGTTGGTGAGATTTTTTTTTCAACAGTAGGCCTATATTTATTTTTCATGTGCATCGACGATTACAGGGAGTATATTACATTTTAGTGCTATGTTGTTTACGTAATCATGGAAGAAATGTGAGGTTTCGATAGTAGAAGAGTTTGATCAACAGTCTCTTATTTCTGTAAGTGAGGTTGATGAGTCAGCCCTCATTGTTTCATCCAGCTGAACCGAGCTGAGCAGGTGCTGTTGCTACCTACTACCTAGAATACCGTGCGCCTACCCACCCTCACCGGTGAATCAAAAGACAATTATGGTGGCCACCTGATTAACTCCCTTGGAATGCTCTTTAGTTTTACACTATATTACTTATTACTATAATATTAAAATCAATTTAAATCAAAATCATATTAAAATTGAAGGCAGAAATCAACATTGTAGTATCCAGAAATGATGTCGCTGAAACTATTTGTAGTCTACTTCGATAGATCAGACATCTGTCGGCCTCACGTTAAGTCAGCCCATGTAAAGTAATGCTACATGATAACGCCAAAGACATAACTCAGGGATTCTTGAGGGATGGGACAGAACATGTCTGGGAGATGAAATTCATGTTTGTGCTTAAAATTTGTGCTTAAAAAAGGTATTTTATATTTGTTAAAATATTAGCTGGAATGAAAGAAGAAGAGATTTGTACAATAAAATGTGATTTCATATTTACATAGTTTTATTTTTTATTTTACACATTGCAGTGTCACCAGTACATTCAAAACCCCATGTCCGAAAGTAGGTCTTAGAATGTTGCAATTCCACAATAGTTGTTTAAAATGAAATAAAACAAACATCATAGCTGCTGTCATCATTTATCTTGAATAACTATTCAAATTACATGCATGTAAAACTCTACGAGAGGTAGCGACCGAAGCACCTTATAATCACCGTCGAAGGCATAAGCTGCGAGGACCCATAGCCGCTCTTTGAAAAAAAAAAGCAGGGGCCACTCATGCGCAAGTCTTCTTTCCACCACCAATGCTCTTTTCTGAACGAGAAGGGAACTGAAGAGAGTCGTCTCTCTCATTGTCCTTCAGTGAACTGGGGACATATACAGGTCCTATGGTTCTCTTATCAGTCGAATTTCGCTGGACGACTCTCTCTACGGGAAGTACAATCACTCCCGATCGTAAGACCGGACTACCAGTGGTCACTTATCGCCAGGTCTGCCGTGCAGAGGGAAGCCCAGTGAGGAACCCAGGAGGGTACAGCTAGTGGCCTTCGGACTTGGCGGACGCCTCTGAATAAACAGGGTCAGTTCCCTAACTCAGTGTTTCCCAACCTTTTTTGTCTTGTGTACCCCCTAAGCATTTTCGCTGTGCCATGTACCACCCAAGTCAAGTTCTGTATTGCTTTTTCTATCCCAATGCAACTAGGCCACATACATTTGTTAAAATTACATTTTTCCAAGTACCCCCTGCAGTGTGCTTACGTACCCCTAGTGGTACACGTACCCCTGGTTGGGAAACACTGCCCTAACTCATGCTCACGTCCAAGCTCAGCCTTGGACGGGGCACACCCATAATGCCCACAGCTCTGGATGTGGGTGAAAGAGTTCACCACAGGCCTGGGAGAGGAGGTCCCTTCTGGGGGGTAACTCCCAAGGCTCGCCCGAAAGCAGGCGAGTGCTTTCTGCTAACCATGCCGACCGCGCCAGCGCAGGGCCACTAAGAGCAGAGACAGGTGTTCCGAACGCACTTTGTGCAGAACCGCCATCAGGAGGGCACCCTGGGGAAAGGCATACAGCCTCCTCTCGGCCAGGGCATCAGTGCCCACGGCTGTATCACAGGGATCTTCAGAGAAAACAACCAACGGTCTGTGTTCTCTTCTGAAGCAAACAGGTCCACATCGACCCTGGCGAAGTGGTTCCATATCAAACCCACCGTCTCGGGATGGAGTCTCCATTTCTTCAAGCGGGGACCCTCTCTAGAGAGCATGTCTACTCCAGCATTAAGGGTGCCCGGCACGTGTGAAGCCCTCAGTGAGAGGCTGTGCCTGTCTGCCCATAGCAGTAGCCGCTTCGCCAGGTAGTGCAACTACCTGGAGCATAAGCCAACTTGGTTTCTAGCCACCACTGTTGTATTGTCCGTCCGGACCAGCACGTGGCAATCGCGTAGGAGAGGCAGAAAGTCCCTCAGGCCAAGGAACACTGTCAAGAGTTCCAAGTACACCCGTCTCCAAAAGAGTTGTCGCCTATCCATCTGTTTGGAATAACAGTTAATGACCTGACTTTCAATTAATCACTTGGCTTCAGAAGTCACTCATATGAAAGCTACAACCCTCCCGAATGAAGATGTATGTACAAAAATAAATTTCATGCACCAAAGAAAGATTGACCCTTTAATGAACACAGACAGGGCAGATTTTCAGAAGACAAAAGTTTTGTCGCCTATCGAACATAATGTGAAAATATGCGCACCAAAGCCACTGCTTGTTTGAAGAGCAGATTTTGAAAGCGGCTCACGCTGAAGCCAGTTTCAATAATATGACTAGCGCGGTTTACTTCTGTTTAGTAGGTTTTGTACGGGTCATAAAGAATGTTGTGGTGGTTACGGCAAGATTCTGTGTCTGTGAATGCTAATAGGCTAATAATAACAGTAACAGAGCCGTTAAAATGGAGTGGTGGAGGAGCGAATAAGACAAGGACAGATGTGGAGAGCTGTGCCTGTCAGTTTGAGCGTAGCTGTCAGTCAGAAGTCGTCTAAAGAAACTCCCGCACACTGACCATTTCGCTGTTCTTTCTTTAATAAACGATGAAGGTCAAGTACCGAAACGTCGTTTATTAAAGAAAGAACAGCGAAATGGTCAGTGTGCGGGAGTTTCTTTAAACTATTGCTGAGTGACCCATGGTGCCATCTCCGACGCACCTGCCAGCTGAGGTGTGCGAAAAAAGCCGAAGTTCAAGTCAGAAGTCGTCTGACATTTTCTTAGTCCTGACCCAATTGCATGTAGTTGCTGATTCGGAAAGCCCCCGCCATCGGAAAAGGCAGACCTTGCATGGACGTGCGAGTAGCCTACGTGAAAAGAACTCTATTACCAAAAAACTACAGACGCTATGGAAGTAACAAAGAAGGCGAACATTTCCGTGACATGGCGTAATCGCTACTTGTGATTTTGTTGCGCGTGGTATGAGCTGAGCTCCTGGAGGAAATTAAGGTGTCTAGCAGCAGGCTACTACTGTGTACATAAACACATAAGACATCATACACTTTATTGCACAACGTGTGTGTGTGTGCTCGCACGCCTGTGTGTTCATGTTCTCTCCTTTCCTCTCTTCTCCTCCGCTCCCCTCTCTTCTGTGCATGCTCCATGGTATTTGGCTGTGCGTTGACGGCTGTTTGTGTGAGGTTTAGGTTTCTACTGTAGGCTTACAGTAGGGTTATGTGAGGCTTGAGTAAGGGCGTGTGGGGGATGTGAGGGTTTGTGGTGATGGCTGCATGTGTTTGGTTAGTGCTATGTTAAAGGTCTGTTATATGTGATGTGATTCACTGTTTTCAGTGGAAATGAAAGAAAAACTAATGAAATGGATTGAGTAATAAAAGATTATACAGAAGTAAAAACATATTTTTGTTAAGTTTATATAGTATGTATAATAGTAGATATTCTGTATGTGTGTTGTGGAGATAGTTGAATAAAAAACATAACACACTTTATTTTGGCGAGATAAAAGAAATGGCTAGTTAAACTTCTGTTTGGCTGGTAAGAAAAAATATCTACCAGCCAAATTGGCTGGTGGTGGAAAAAGTTAATTTAGAGCCTTGCTTACCAATGAATACTATGTTCTGGGCCGGGAGGAGTTAATGGTGAAACCCAAACTGTGCAGGTGAGATACCAAAAGAGCCGTGTGCGATCTGGCTTGCCGCTCAGAATGCGCTGAGGTTAAAAGGTCATCCAAGTAGGCTAAGACTCTTACACTTCGCTCTCGCAGTGGGAGGAGTGCAGTCTCCAAGCAGCGTTTGAACATGTGTGAACCCGAAGGGGGGCACCATGAACTTGTAAGACATCCCCTCGAAGGCAAAGCGTCTGTATTGTGGGGGGTAGATGTGAATCTGAAAGTAGGCATCCTTCAGGTCGACTGAAGTGAACCAATCATCATGATGCACCGAGCACATGACAATTGCCAGAGTCATCACCTTAAACCGTAAGACTCTGAAGTATGAATTGAGACGTCTTAGGTCCAGTATAGGCCATAGGCCACCATCCTTTTTAGGCACCAGGACGTATCTACTATAGAAACCGTCCTTGGCCTCCGAGAGGGGAACGACCCGAATCGTTTCTTTACGGAGTAATGTCGCTATCTCTTCCCTCAGTGTAATTACCTGTTCACCATGTGCTATCAAACGGACCAGAGTGAAAAGCAGGCGGGCATCGATTGAACTGTTGATGGTAACCTCTCCACTGTATTTAAAATCCAGGGGAGTCCGTGCACCTTGCCCTGGTGTCTAAACGGTGGGCTAACGGTATGATGTGAGCAGCGGACGTCAAGGGGCCTCGACCCGTCGTGCCGGATAAGTAGTGGTCGTGGGGCACGCCACGTGGGGGGACCCTGACTTCCTGGGGGGGGGGCTTGCCAACGGCAGGCTACCTGCTTTTTCGGTCCCCTTTCCCACAGTCAGGGGACCTGCGGCGGTCTCTCTGCCCGCCCCAGGGGGGGAGGCTTCTTAAACCACGCCTTAGTGCATTCTTCCTCCACATGGCTAGAGTCGTGAGTATCCCGGGGAGCATCTTTGTCAGCACTCGAGGAGGCCTTAGACCGTTGTGGGGACGATGGGGCCAAGTGTGAGGCCTGGCGTTGGTAGTTCGAAATCGGCCGAGCATGTCGCTTGACGAGAAGGTACCACGGCGTTGAAAGCTGGTTGCTGCTTTTTTAACACCTGTTGTTGGATAGCCTCGATTGCGGGGGAATCGAAGAGGCCAGAGTCGGAAATGGGGTGGTCCATGACTGCCATCTGATTCTTGTCATTCATGGATGAGACGATAAGCCAAGTATGCCTCAGTCCAACTACGGCCAGTGGCATGGGCACGGCCACTCGTTTGCACTGATATCAGCCCATATTACATCAGTGGGTCTGCCCTCCGCCAGGGCGATGTCCATTTCAGTCCCCAATGCGCGTAGGTAGGCCGTTAAGAGGGTGGACGCGCTCAAGGCTTGTGTGACTTGGGCGGAGGATCTGTAAGATCTCACCCAGAGGCTTGGAGAAGCGTGGAGTGTGTCCCCCTGGGGAGCGTTGCTCTCCACTTCAGATTCCGTGTCAGAACGCGCCTGAGACTGAGGGAAGTCTGTATCGAATGAGTCGTCCGGACCTTCTCTATCATCAAAAGAATCCTTAGCAGCTATTGAAGTGCAGTCAAGTAGGGCATCGTGAATATCAGATGTAGTTGACCGCTGTATGTTAAACTGCATGGGCATGGGGACTTAGCCGCCGTGGTCTTTGTCAGCGTCATCCCAATCATCATCATCTGACTCGGGCTCAGGGTTGACGTTCGCTGCCATATCCTCGAGAAACGAAAGCCTTTGCTTGCGTATCTTCGCAGGCAGAATACAGCATGGTTCCCATGAGCAACCTTTTATCGCCTCGCGAGTGTGGCCTATGCCGAGACAGACAGAGCACGCATCGTGGGTATCTGTTGCCAGTATCTCATAGCCGCAGCGTCTCGGGCAGGGGCGAGCTTCCGAAGGGGGTTGCTTACAGGTAGCCTTTCGACCGTGCATAATGTGCACAATTAGGGGCCGAGATGAGAACCCTGGACGGTCGAAGATGTTGGTTGAGGAAGCCGAGTGCAGTCTCAACAGCCTTGAGGCAACACCCAGAGATTAGTTGCAGTTTGAACTGCCTTGGCTAGTTACTCAGGGAAGGTTAGCCGCTTAGCTGACTAGCTAGCGTGGCCTTTCATTTTTAAGGTAACACTTGACAAATTACCTCTGTAATTCCACAGGTGACCGAGCAAATGAAATCACTGATGAGGCGATAATTTTGTGTTAAGTCAACAGGACCGTAGGTAACCGAATAACAGCAGACAATGGGGTAACGGTGGGCAGAGCTAATCGAAACACTGCATATAGTGCAGAGCTCTTAGCTCTCGAGGATAGCTAATAGCTTCGTCACGCAAAGGCGAGAATGCCTGCGTGAAGATGACAATTAACAATTTCGCCGAAACAAAATATCTCGGACCAAGTGACAGAGGCGTCGCTTATCTGGTTAAGCGAATTAGGCTGCAAAATCAAGACTTAGCAATGTTACTATTAATTCAGTCACACACGGCTCCAGCTTTGACAACCCCCAGGCAATGTAGACAGGTAGATAAGACCGTAGAAGGTCTGATAACCACACTTATCCACTGACACCGAAGTAGTTGGAGAAGTGATGAAAAGGTGAATCCTTTGTAAATCAGCACCCAAAAAACAAGCCAGGCATGTTTTATAGTTGGACAGTTAAGCTGATGCGAAATCCGGTGTGGTCATGAAAAGCGAAGAGGAGAAAGAGGACTTGTGCACCCGCTTTTATACCCTCTCAAAGAGCAGCTACAGGTCCTCGCAGCGTATGCCTTCGGTGGTGATTATAAGGTGCTTCGTTGGATGTCTCATACAATGAGGACCTCCCGTAGAGAGAGTCATCGAACGAAATTCGACTGATAAGAGAACTGCTTAATATGCTGCAAATATACAGGTATTCTTTTCAAATGTAGCAACAGAAGGAAAGGTTATTTTAGGATATTATATGCATATTAAAGGATCTCAATGCAGGATTACATAGTTTGCATGATGCCCGTGGCATGCCTGTCTCAAAATCTACACCATCATGAAAAAATGCTGTTAAAACATACAAGTATTTAGGGATTTGGCTTTTGGCTTGATGAAAAGGTGAACTATGAAACATATTGACCATCTTCTTAGCTTAGACCAAAGCTCAGCTTTTATTTCCGCTTGAAAAAGTGCCACGCTTCCACCTCTCTTTTAAGAAAGCTGGATGTCGTTCACCATGCAGCGCTGCGTTTAATTACTAATGCAAACATGAGACCACTGCACACTATATGAATTGGTAACATGGACCAGAGCATGGCAACCCGACCGAAGCCCGACGGGCCGGGTCGGAACCCGACGGGCCGGGCCGGACTCGGACAAAAAAAAATGAATATCTGTTGGACTCGGGTCGGACTCAGGCTTGAAGCAAACAGACATTGTGAAAAGTGTAAGCAACCAGAGGAAACGTTTCAGTTCATGCAAACGGCAGTTTTGTGATTAAAAAATAAGTAATTGAATATGCATAAATGAAAATGTTGGTAGGCTACTCGTGTGAGTGATTATTATTGGCTGTATGCGCGCGCCTGTTACCAGCGGCAACATGGACGCTCACTCCCAGTCAGCCGAGCAGGAATGCCGAGTAAACTTGCTTTCTTAATAAGCGCCAAATCAACAGTTGTCAGTGAACGCGTGGTCTTTTGTTGTAGGCCTAGTGTAGGCCATGTTTTAGCATGCCTTCGATGCTGTCTTAAATGTTGAACTTAAATGACGAAGTTTGTCACTGCATTGCTCGCCAAGGATTACATTTCCAGCATGGGGTAGCAAGGAGCATAATATGGATTAAAGAAGACGCACACGCTACGTAGAGTTGCGGTAGGGGCGGAGAGGTTTCCTGTTACTATTTTGTCCGCTGTGACATTTCATGTCCTTCACGTAGGTTCTTAATTCTTGTCACTTTTACTGTAGGCCTACAGTTGTAACTATGCGCGTGCAACCTTTCCTGATTTTATATTGACCGCATGGACATCAGGGGAAATGACATTCTCTTGGAGGGCCGAACAGGCTACTGTTCTTCGGGGTGAACTTATAGCCCATCCTTCTTAACGACAAGGAGCGGCATCTTCACGGGGCTCGCGGGGATTTATTTGCACTAACAGTAACGTAACAAATGTTCCATAGCCGCGCTGACTGCATCCTCTCACGCCCCTCCCATGCATTTGATCACCGCACCCAACATCTCTGGTCTAACCGAAAGAAACATAAGGTGCGCTGTCACATGTGTGTGAGTGTGTGTTTATAGGCTACTTGCTATGCGTGCGTAACTAAATTAGGCTACTGCAAATTGCCTCATCCTAACGTCTTTGCCTATCCTGGCTGTTTATCACGTGGTATTTTGAGTATGGAGGAGCCCACATAGAAAATCTTTCTTGCGCACAGGTTGTTATTACAGTGGTCTCGGGCTTCGGACGGGTTCGGACACAAACATTTTAATTAGTCTCGGGCTCGGGTCGGGGTCGATCACTTTTCTGTCGGCTGAGGGCCGGGCTTGGACAGAAAAAAACGCCCCGAGCCACACTCTAACATGGACCCTATCACTAAGGAGAAAAGCCATTCCCTAATTTTTATTGTGAAGGCATTGGTTGCTAAACCCCCATCTTACATCAACTGCCTGTTGTCACGCCAAACCAAATCCTATAGCACTAGGTCAGGAAATAAAATAATCTTAAATATTCCTGCTGTACGCACTTAATTAGGCAAGACTTACTTTAGTTCATGTGCCCTACATGCTTGGAATAACCATCAAAACAAATTAAACTTGGAATCTGTCCCCTCTATAGATACTTAAAAAATATATTTTAGAAACAGCTTTAGTAATGTCAGTGTTTTCAATCTCGGTTTTACTGTGTTTGTTTTTATGTCAGTCTGTGTCAGTTCAGTTTTGTGGTCCCCTGTATTCTTGTCTTTTGTGTGCTTGTTTTTCTTTTCACTTTTTTGTTTACTGCTTAGTGCTTGCCTGCCTTGCTTACTAGCCTTTTTCTAGTGTCTATCTGCTTGCACCCATGTGTATGGCTTATGAATATTCTTGCATGAGCTTTTTTTCTGTCCTTAAGTCTTATGCAGGTGTCTCCCCTGTTCTTTGTCTTAATGCCGTCTTGGCCAGGACTCTCTGGAAGAAGAGGTTTCATACCTCAATTGGACCTTTCTGGTCAAATAAAGGTCAAATAAAAAACTTACAGTAAGTGTATAGTGTCCAAACTTTCCCACGACGCCACTATGCACTAAATGTCAGTGCAATGTCAAGTCTAAACAAGTCAAGTCAAGTCGGTTTTATTGTCAATTTCTTTACATGCACGGGGCATACAAAGAATTTGAAATTACGTTTCTTACTTTCCCATGCAGTTGAAAAAGGTAGGTCTTCACACTGGCGATCAGCTCCAAAAATTAACTTAATTATTTAAAAAGCAACGTTTCGATCCAGCGTGATCGAAACGTTGCTTTTTAAATAATAAAGTTTATTTTTGGAGCTGATCGGCAGTGTGCAGACCTATCTTTTTCAACAGTCTGACTTTTTTTGTCTGGCACCTGCAACAAGTGTTTTTGGATGTTCGCACCCTACCCAAAACTATTACTTTCCCATGCAGACATAGACATACTTTAGGTGTGGACATAGTATAGAAGTATAGACATAGACAGTACACATACAGACAGGACTGGACAACAGAAGACATGTAGAGAACATATATTAAAAAGAGATATTTGTTGTCTGTTTACAAAAGTTATATTGTGACAATCTGACATAGGAATAATTGCATTGTGGGGAAAACATGCATTAAAGTAAGTTATTTGTATTTGGCATTTTTTCATTGTCCTAGTATGACATTCTTATTTAGTGGTATTGGTACATATAAATAAATAACACAGTTTAAGAAGCGCTAGACAGCTAAGAGTGTGTATATTAACATTGTGTTGGTATAGTTGTTTATTATTGTTATACAGTCATTCAAGTATAACAGGCATGATGAGCAGCAGCAATGTGTGGGTGTGTCTGTGTGTGTGTGTGTGTTGGAGTGTTTGAGTGTAGTCCAGGTAGAAAGTGCAGTGTGTGTGTTTTGAGTTAGTGCAGGTGCAGTCGCAATATACAGTAGTAGTGGGGTCCCTCATGATCATCAGTGTTTTGCGGGTGAGACGGGTGGTGTAAACACACTCAACACACTGTGATGCAGCTGGACAAGATGCTCTCGATGGTTCCTCTACAATGTTGTCATGATGGAGGCTGTAGCACTTGCCTTTTTCAATTTGAGCAAGAAGTACAACACAGTTCCCGACGATAGACATTCCGAAAAACACATTTTAACAACAAACACTGCAAGTTCGGGAGAGGTAAGGAGTCGCTGCAGCTATGTGCACCCCATACTACAATTATACTACACTTATGATGACTGCACCATTTGAGACATAGCAAATATCTATATCTATATCTATATTTGGACATGTCTATGTCCTTGTATGGGAAAGTAAGGGATGTCATTTCAATTCTTTGTATGAACAATGCATGTACAAAGTAAAGAAATTGACAATACAGCCGACTTGGCTTAATTTGAATAGGTGATTGTTGCTGCTAGAGGGCTTTTGTCTTTTGCATGTGTGTGTGGTGTACTTATGAATAACTCCGTGTTTCGTGTGTTTGCCCCCAAGCTCCTGTCTCTGTGCCTAACATCAGCAAAGGAACTCAGCTCAATTCATCCCGCTCAGGAGGCCAGCCTCTGCCCAGGAGGTGTCAGGTGTTGTGCTCAGTGAGACATGGCATGGATGTGTCCTTGCACTGGTACAAACATGACAAGTTACTAAGTAACACGAGCACTCCTGATGTCAACAACACCCTCTCCCTTCATCTGGACCTAGATGACCAGGACAGCGCCACCTACAGTTGTGTAGCTGCAAACCCAGTCAGTAACTATACATCGAGTTTGGACATCACTGCTGTGTGTTTGAGTGGGCAGCAACCAGGTTTGTCAAGAGTGTTGTGTTTTAATCTTGGGTGGATGTTAGATTGTTTGTAATGTTAAGTTGAATACATATGCCAGCTGGAAAGTAGGATCGTGAAAGGGTAGAATGAATTAGGCCTACAGTTTTTTTAGACTCATCCAGAATTTTGACCAGTGGTCGACAATGCATACAAAGTACAACCACCTTATTAAAAAGTTGACATCTGTCATTTTACTGAAAGTAATACCTTACTCTCATGTATCTTGAAGTATTCCAAATTGTGTTTTTTTGTATTCCAGATTCATTGCATCCCTATCTTTACTATATCCTGGCCATCAGCACTTTGATGATTGCAACTGTAATAGTGGTCACAGCAATATGGTGGAAAAGGACTCATACCCTATGCACAGGTGATCATCCCAGAGCTGATTATTCATTCAATAATATTGTTTATTCTGCAAAATCTTGGTTCACAGTAAGAAATGAGTGCAAATCTGAATACATTACTTCACCCTTGATATTCCAATGTCTATTCAAATGTAGTTTTACCACACTTTTAACAGGTGGTCAGATAGCATACAACTTATTTTGGCTGTTCTCAGACACTGGCCTTTCTTAATTCTTCTGTTTTCTTATGTAGAAAAGACCCACAACAGCTTCTCCTCTAAAGACTTAACAAGTTTTTTTCACCATGCCTACTTGTATTAACTGGATTTTTTGGTCAGTTGCTTGAACAATATTTTCCGTGTTTTGTCGAGTTTGATAGGCTACAGTTATCCGGAATGTTTAATATAAATCTGATCTGTAGTTTTATTATAATGTTGCTAACAGATAAACAATCAATGTGAAAACAACACCCTTCCTACAGTAAAATGTCAGACAATTAATTGGGAAGTACTATTGAGCAACAAGTCTTTTTTTGCAGCTCAAGAGCTTGAAGAGCCAAGCTATGCTGATCTGGAGTATCGACATGCAAAGGACCAAAAAAAGGTAATCATTGTTGTATCGTAACAATGTTTCAGCCCTCAAATGTGCTAGTCCTCAACGTTTTCAGCCCTTAAATGTCCTGACCTAAATTCAATTATTTTTTTGTAGGATGCTTCACACAGGACAGAACACACACCCGACACGATATACTCAGCTGTTGTAACGTGAGACTAAAAATATTGCATACATATTTTGAATATGTATTTTACCTGCTAAAAAGTTTGGTTACTGATGTTAAGACAAAATGTCTATTTCTAAGAATAACAAAAGAATAACAAAGAATTTCTATAACAAAAGTTGGTGAATGAGCTCAAAGGCACATCTGAATGAAACTGTTAGGACAGGTGATCTGTCAGGTCAGGTGTTACTGTGTCAACTAGACATGTATAAACATACAAATTAAGTCTTGTTTTTCCACTTTCCTTCTACATTGTTTGCTTGTAATGAATTAACTGTCGTATTATATACAGTATATTTCTCAGTCATTTTTGCAAGGTGACACATTTTAGATTGCCAGATTTATTACATTACATTACTCTCAGCTAAGACTTTCATCCAAAGCAACTCACAGATATTTTTAAGTAGGCTACAGGCTATTGGTTACAGCCCCTGGAGCAGTGTGAGGTTAAGTTCCTTGCTCAAGGGAAGGGTGGGATTTGAATCTGCAATCCTCTGAGCTTAAGTTCATTTCTTTAGCCACTATGCCATGGCTGCTCCACAATAAGATAAGTTGAAATAGGCCTATAACATTTTAACTGTTTTGCTCAAGTGATAATATGCAGCTCATCAGATTACATTGTTTAAGGTCATATTTAATTTGTGAATGTGAGTTTGGCGCAAAACTGATGTTTGAGCTATTAAAATTATAATTTGTAAGCTCAGCGTCACCAGTTAGGAATTAAGTTTACAGTTTACAGTTTACAGTTACATGTTTTAGCATTTAAGTTTAATGTTTTATTCAAGACGTGTGCTATTGTGTGTCTTGTCTTTGATCCTTCACTCTTTTCTGAACTGGCCTTTACCCTTTTGGATGTGCGTGAGTAAACTTCACTTCATGGAACATTATTTAAGAGGTTAATTGATAATGCCTGTCCTCATGATTATTGCACTCATAAATTTTGTTCAGGTTAAGTACAATGGGATCTACTGACTACCTTCTGGTGGTCATATTTAGACATTGTGATGTGTAATTTTGTTGGTATTTGTTTGTGCTTTTAGTGGGTAGAAATATTTTTTTTACAATTTGTACTTATAGCTTTAGTATATAGTTTTGTATATAGTTTTGACATTTTTCATTTACATTTAATTTACATTTTTTTGATAAAATGATCATCACTGTCCAAAACATTTGAAAATGCCTGAAACATTTGTCCACTTGCCTGACTGCTTGTACATACCGTACATCACATGGCCATAACTTTGCACTCGCCTCATTCAATATGTGTTTGTTGCCTTGCTGTTATGTATACTCGCCTCTCATGCTGCATTTAGGATATGACACAATTTGGGAATCCAACCATATCTCTGTTCCTGTATGAACCCTCTTCCTTATGCCCTAAAAATAACCCCTCATATCATCACACACTTGTCTGTTGTGTTATATGTGTCCACTTATTTCAATGTGCCCATTGCATTTCATTATTTTGTATTTGTATTTTCCATACATGTTAAATAGACTAATAAAGAATATTCTGGATTTCCTTGTATATGCAAATGCAATTGGTCAACAACGTATATTCTCATTTTATGCACTCATTCTGACATGCATTTTACCAAGCAGTACCCAAAATCCAACTGAACATACACGTATGTACCAAAATGAAGATTGGCAGCCACACATAATGTTTCTACTATGCACATTTTTTACATCAGACCACAACAGCTTAACTTAAACCCCCACACCTTCACCATTTTCTGCTCCCCAAGTATTTGTGTTTAACCTGTATTGAAAACTTATTTAAAGTCTCATTGGCCTTCCTTTTAATTTCTCATTTTCAACAGTGGGTAACACTGACAGATTAAATCAAATGTGGGGCACTGTGCTAATACACCACACCATATGTCCATGTTGCCTATGGTGACCCAGGGTCGAATCTGGCCTGGGTCATATCCTCACCCTAACCCTTCTCTCTCTCCGACTCATTTCCTGTTTTCACTCGTATCTGATAAAGGCAACAAAATAGCAAAAACCTGTAATGGTGCAAATAACTACTCAGTCAGAAAGAGATCAGTGCAACAGTGAAAAGCAGTGACGTGTCAGTGTTGCAGTGGCAGAATATCCACTGCTTGGGCTTGAGTTGAAGCATTTTGTGAGCATTTTTAATGCATTTTGTAGCATCCTGTCACACTGCTGCAATTTCATTAGGCTTGACACAAAGTTGAGTGTTTTCACTGCCTCACTGATACAGATTTGTACCCTTGAGCAAGGCACCTAACCCCATAGTGTTACAGGGACTGTAACCAATAGGCCTACCATGTAAATATCTGTAAGTTGCTTTGGAGAAAAACATTAGCCAAATGTTATGTAATTATTAGCACATCTGTGAGGGGTGACATTCCGAACTTACGTGTTGAGGTTCTGGAAGACATTGGTGACAATGGTGGAAAGCATCAGGGCTGGACTGGGTTGGAGAAATAGGGCCCAGGCACTTTTGGCGGTGGGCCCCTATTTTCAGAAATGTAAAAAATATACATAGTGTATATATATTTACATTTCTGAAAAAAGGGGCCCAGGAGGGTGTGAGGCCCACTGGGAAATGCCCACTATGCCAGATGACCAGCCCAGCTCTGAAAAACATTAATGAGAGCCCAGTTGGATATCTTCCCCCATGATACCTCCTGATCGATCTGAAGAGGAAAGTGTGTGTTGTTGTGTGTGTACCTTTTAAGACACACAGCAAGCATATTTTGAGCCTCGATATCCACTCAGCACTCTCTGATATTCACGGTCACTGTCTCTACTGTCTCCATCTAACAAAATGAAATACCTTCATGCTTTCATCATTGCCTGCTAACACTTTCTTTAGATTATTTTGCTTCGGGTTGAGTGTTTTCACTGCCTCACTGACACAGATTTGTCCAGCTAATTTATACAGCCACACCACCCCTAATATTTAACATAGTGACATGTACACTGCTGAAAGGCTGAAATCCTGCAAGAAAGTCTTGTATTGTCAACCACAGCAGACTACGTTTGTTTCAGAGGCACAGGAAATGAGTAAGAGGAAGACACCTTTGCATCTCACCAATGCTGGTAACTGCTCAGCGCACACATACTGGATCTTCTACTACAATGTTTGTAGAACTGCTCGTAATTATTTTTCATTTTGGTAAGTATACCCATTATAAAACATGAAAAATAATATTGCTAAATATTGTGAATGCTGCTAATTTTGGTTGTGCCTGGCCTCTTTAAGTTTGCTACCATACATTTAAAATGCTTTAAAAAATAAATTGATATAATGTATGGTTGCTTTTTAGTGTTATCATTGTACCAAAATTAAGTTTTCATGATAATATTTGTCATTACCATAGCAGATGGTTGAAATTAGATTGTGCATTGTGTATATTCATTTATCACTTAATCTGTGTTTCCTATAAAAAAAATGGTTTACATATTATGTAAAAGGTATTATGTGACATAAGTTGTGAATGAAGCAGTGCAAGTAAATGCATATGTGCATTGAGTAGCTTCTGAAAGATTCTGAAATGTCCTGGAAAACAGCCTGTGAGGAAATTACTTTGTATAATTTAATGGAAGTAAACAGAGATGGCTAAAGCAGTCCACGGATGCTTTCCTCATAATTGCCGTTAATAGAGGGCTGACATTTGTATGTACATGTGACATGAAGATTGAGAAATCTTCACCCCTATCATGCTCAGTGCATTTCTTTTATGATCACTTTATTTTTTGCAGAATGTCTTCATGTTCCTTATCAGGATTTATGTTCTTTGTTGAATACGATTTGTCATAGTTCTTTGACTTCTACATTACAGCACTATAGCAGGCTTATCTGTCAACACTCATTCCTGGTCATGTTAATTCCTCTTGTCTACCTCAACTTTCAGAATGGGTTTTTGCACATTTGCCTTTTTATTCATTCTGTAGTTTTTATTTTCTCTCCCTGACTATTACCTGTGTCTTCAAATGTCCATGTGTGCATTATGTGTATTTATGCAAGCTACTTGACACCTTTTCCCCCTGTGGATTTAATTAAGTAATTTACACACAATGTCGTTTAGGTGTGCCACAAATTCAGTGTGATGGACTGCTTAGACTTAATTGTCATGCCAGCATGAAAATTGCCCTTGGTTTCACAGAATATAGGGTATAAACACAAATAGACACAAATAGACAAAACACACATACAAATGCTGCATCCACCCCCCTCCAACCACCCCTCCCAGCACACACATCATATGCAAGTCGGGCAGTAGTGCAAGACCCTACACCTCTAGCTTTTCAATAGCTTATTGACTATGGAGATTACATTTGGAATAAAAGAATGTTTATAGATGTGTTTCTTAGCAATGAGTGATCTGTAGCGCCTCCCTGAGGGCAGCAGTTCGAACTCAGAGTGAAGAGGATGGGTGGGATCATCTAAAATGTTCGTTGTTTTCCTGTCAACTGCAGTCCTGTATAGGCTGTCCAGTGGTCCAGGGTTGCCCCATCTATTTTCCCCCTCATAGAATGTGCTTACCTGCTTTTGTGATCACTTTTTACTTCTGCAGTGAGCATGTCTGTCTTTTTATCCACAGGTCTTGCAGTTGAGGGGAAGATCATGCAAGTGGTGACACCAGAGGGAGAACCTGTTACCTTACATCCTCAAACAAGCAAACTAAGCAATGAACGGTTAACATGGACATTTACTTCAGCCAAGTCACTTTCAGAATCACAAATAGTTCACAGTTTAGTGTTCAGGGGTGAAGTTGTAACAGAATACAATGGAATATTTAAAGACTGCCTGCAGCTGAACAGAGAGACAGGATCTCTCACCATCAGAAACATCAGCACCAGTCAGTCTGGACTCTACCACCTTCAAATAACAGATGACACTGGGGAGGTGACACATTGGCACTTCAATTGTACAGTCTATGGTAGGTGCATGTACTGTATATATATTGTGTATGTGTAGTATAACCATTAGAAACTACAATAGTGTCCCTTTCTGGTTTTGTTTGATTGCTTACATTGCATTACACGCTTACATTGCGAAGGAATGAATCTCTGCCAAGGAAGTGCCATTGATGTGATTGTTCAGGATACAAGGATATAGCGAGGTGTGTGTGTGTGTGTGTGTGTGTGTGTGTGTGTGTGTGTGTGTGTGTGTGTGTGTGTGTGTGTGTGTGTGTGTGTGTGTGTGTGTGTGTGTGTGTGTGTGTGTGTGTGTGTGCGTGCGCGCTATCCTTGCATATAACTAACTGTGTGTATTGTGTGTTTACCCCCTAAGTCCCTGTCTCTACTCCTGACATCAGCAAAGGATCATTTCAGCCCAGGCCCTCATTTCTCTCAGGAGGCCAGCCTCTCCCCAGCTCCAGCTGTCAGGTGTTGTGCTCAGTGACAAATGGCAGGGATGTGTCCTTGCATTGGCTCAAACACAATGAGTTACTCAGCAGGACAAGCACTCCTGATGCCAACAACACCCTCTCCCTTCGTCTGGAACTAGATGACCAGGACAATGCCACCTACAGTTGTGTGGCTGCAAACCCAGTCAGTAACCGCACAACCAGTCTGGACATCAGTGCAGTGTGTTATTCTAGACAGCAACCAGGTTTGACAACAGCGTCATCTTATATCTGTGAAAACATAGCAAAACGGATTTTGGTGTGTGTAATTTGTTGACTGGTATAGGATGGTGTAGTAGATTAGATAGGTGTACTCATTCAATTGGATGACGAGGTATACAAACACATATACTATTGAGAGCACAGCACACATTGTACTGAAAATTACGTCATTATCATGTAGGCTAAGTAGTTTGTTTGTTTTCCAGATTCATTGCTGCCTAGGTCCTATATTTACTCTTTCCTCACTGTCAGCATTTTCATGATTGCAACTGCAATAGTGGCCACAGCAATATACTGGAAGAGGAAAAGAAGGATTCATAACACATGCACAGGTGGGCATCCCAGATATGACTGATTTTATTTATACACTGGCAGTGTATGTGGGTGTGTGCGTGCGTGTATGTTTGTATGTGTATAGTGTGTACAGTGTGTGTACAAATGCTTAACTGTATGTAGATTTTTTGCCTTTTTAACATTCTTTTTCACCTTTTTTGTGACTCCCAGAGCAGGGAAGCTTTTCATTGTATATATATGTTTCATATATATACACATGACAAATAAAATATCTTGTATCTTGTATCTTATCTTGTATCTTGTATTTCAATATTATTGTGTTAACTTTTTACCTGGCTCTTCCAGACAGGTCAGGGATAAAAAGTTATAAGGCATAACATACGTATATTTTCATGATGTGCAACAAGCACCATTTTCAATGACCTCACAGATAAATGGCTTGTTGGATATTTTTTATAACTGTATTTCCGATGTACTAAGTGTTGACAGTAATCCACCTTTCATTATTCATCAGATCAAGAATTACTAACTGAAGCACTTTTTGTTGACGTATTGCAATCTAACAGGTAATATCAAGTTTTAACAGTAATATAAAGTTAGTTTAATACTAGACAATGATGCTGATGTTTTTGCCAAAGAGTGTTGTTGTCTGTGCATTTACAGTTTCTCTATCCTTCAAATGTTTGTGGTTGCTCAATAATCTCTGTGAGTGCCCCAGTGCCCTGAAGCACCGACGGAACTGGCATCTACTAACCCCAACTCCGATGAAGTTGGGACGTTTGGTAAACAGTGAATAAAATCAAAATGCTATCATTTTCAAAACACTCAATCTATTCATTAGATGGAGAATAGTGAAAAGACAACATATTAAGTGTTAAAACCGAGAAAAAATATTGTTTTGGGGGAGATATGTACTCATTTCTAATTTGAGAAATCCAACACGTCTCAAAAGAGTTGGGACGGGGACAATAAATGGCAGCAAATGTCGAGGAAGACTAAAAACAAAACAAAAGACAACACTTAACAGTTAAATACATTAACCGATGAGATGATTTTATATAAAAAACAGTGTTAATTCCTATCTTGGACATGATTTCACCAGCTTAAATGGTGGGTGTATTCCTTGTCATGTTTTGCAATGTTTTCCTTTCTGTAGTGCTTACAGTGTGACAGGTCTTGACCAAAAACCCACCATTTTATCACATGCTGGTCCTTATGATGGAGCCAAACTGTTAAAACATAGTAGAGAATGCAATTTGACCTTACTATGTGGCAGTAATCGAAGATCTCCCTTCAAAATATAATGCATGAGTGGCTTTTCATGCTGTTTAAAACCCATTTATACCATTCAGCACTGTATTTAACTCTACAGATGAGTGAGAACATCTTAACCAATGCACTACTGCATCCGCATGCCATCATGGAGGCTGACTTTTGAAGCTAGCACTAACACAAGTTGGATGGTCCATTTTCACTGTAGCACAGGATGTGCAATGCTCTATTATTGTCAAAAAGAATGGACTTCTACAACTTCTGCTGACTTCTGTAAGCAAAGGACAGTTTCCCATGTCTTCTGGGTCTATTTCAAGTGAGCTCAGGTGCTTAGGAGAATGTTAAACCCCTGTGTCATTTTCATGCATTAAGCATTCTTAATATGATCAATTTTCAATAGCTCTAGCACTCCAGGAATTAGAGTGAGACTACAGCCAATATATATTTCATGATGTCATGAACCTATACAATGATTTTATTAACAAAAATATGTCTTATATACACTCAATCGTGGTAAATCAAAGGGAATTCAAAAATGTATGTAATAACTATGGTAATTATTCCCTTTGCATCTTTAATTCTGAGTGACTCAGCCTCTCTGTGATGATCTTATACCTGGACACCTATATTGTCCATCAGTACAATTCATTTTGAAATGTTCTTCTTTGTTGTTTTATCTTATTTGGATGTTTACTGAATTTCACTGATCCCCGTCCCAACTCTTTTGAGACGTGTTGGATTTATCAAATTAGAAATGAGTACATATGTCCCCCAAAACAATATTTTTTCTCGGTTTTAACACTTGATATGTTGTCTTTTCACTATTCTCCATCTAATGAATAGATTGAATGTTTTGAAAATGATAGCATTTTGATTTTATTCACTGTTTACCAAACGTCCCAACTTCATCGGAGTTGGGGTTTGTACCTTGATGATAATTTCATTGCAGAGGGCCTGGAACTAGCCTGGGCGAAAGCCGACTGTTGAGCCAAAATCTTTGTGTGGAGTACATACTGTACTGTAGGCAGGGGCGGATCTAGCCCTTTTGGGGCCCTAGGTGAAATATCAGCATAGGACCCTCAAAAGTCATTATATAGACATACAATTCTGTGTTTTGGTGCTATTTAAGTGTTTTTTCTCACATATATCTTTGATTACTTTGCATACTTGGCAATGCCTTCTTTTTGTATCTTTACTGCAACTGGTGTGACAGTTCGGACCCCTATGGAGGATAGATTTGGTCGGGGCCCTAGGCAATTGCCGCCTTTGACTGTAGGATGGCGTCGCCAGGCTAGCCTGGAATGGCTCAAATAATGCTTACTGGAGGGAGGGGTGAACTCCACTGAAATGTTTTATGGGTGTCTTGTTTTCCCCAATCACTACATTTGGTTGGTATATTAAATAACCATTACAGATGGAAATGGTGAACGCTGTTGAAGTTTGAAATGTTTTCCCCCTCCCTCTTCTTTTCTCCGTTCACTGCTTGGCCGTTACCTGGTAACAAGACTAAAGTCCTCCCAGAACAGCTAGCCCAGACATAATGTGGAAGCACCAATCTTTACTGGAGCCTACGTATGGCAAGGCCAGGCTCAGAGAGAGTTTCAGACTATTAGGTTATCAAAATAAGAATGAAAACAAAAAACAGAACAGTTACCACACAGAGTCAGTTAAAAATACAGTAGTTTGGTCAGTTAGTTAGGCCCCACGTCTAGAGCGTGAACCACATGTAATTTCCTGTCACATATAGGTGGCCACGGAACATGTGAAACAGTATGACAACAGAATGCAACGGCAACTCAAGGCAACTTAGCGCATGTGTGAAAATGTATCTGTCTAGTATCACATAACACAGTAAATAAAACTTAACTCTTCTCTGTTTGTTTCCTCTCTCCTGTTCTGTTCTCAGGAGAGAAATAACAGACACATATCTGAACTGGCAACCAATGAAGAATCATCAGTAAAAGATACCTGTATGACATAAATTTTATCATGCACTGGGGATATTGTATGTATGTTGTATGTGACAAACATACCAACTTATAGAATACTGTATGTCATATAATATAATGTACAAAATTGAGTGTCCAAGAAGAAGTTGTGGGGAGGGGGAAATAAACTTTAATACACTTTTCCAAGTAGGTGTGTGTTCATTTAAATGACTGAATAAGTCTGGGGGAGACAGCTGTTATATACATTGTACTATATTAAATCAATATACACGTAGAACTCAAGGACATTGGATGCTGAGAGGTGTAGATGCAAATGTTATTCATAAATAAGACCTAGATCACTTTTAAAGGCATTTTATTCTCCGACATTTGTGATGAGACAATATTCATATGCATGTCACTAGTATGGTGGCTTAACAGGTTCACACAACAAAGTCCTCAACTTTCTCAGAGGCCTTAACTGCATTGAATTGATAAAAATCAACTGTTTCTTCAACAAAGTGCAATCCATTTTAATACCCGAGCAGTAGCACCCACAGATGCATTTGGAAATCCTCAGACACCATCTATTGTAATGTGAATCTTGCAGATTGCGAGAAGCATCTTCTGCTACAGTATGTCTGTGTTGAGACCTACAAATAGGATGTGAGCAAGGGTGCTGCAACCTCCATAATAGGGACACGTGCACATTTCAACTGGGTGAAAGTGGTGTACCCAACAAGGCTAAGAGACCTGTATAGCTCAGTGCAGCAGAATATAAATGCATGAGAACCAACTGGTTTTTGTGTCATGCTGAAACTTCAGTTTACGTAAACAATGTTTTGCCGCTGTCACATAACCAATATAATATATATAAATTATATATAATAATATATAATAAGGAATTTCCCCTGGGGGATAAATAAAGTTGAAATCTAATCTCATCTAATCTAACCAGGGCATTTTGCCACCTGTGAGAATGGAGGGGGTAGCTCTGCAGACTCAACCACAACGGGGTCAGATGGTAACATTGCGTGATTTGAAATAGGCCAATCCACCGCTACATGAAACTAGTGCGTACCCAACGAGAGCATGCTGTGCAGAGAAGGCCTCTCATCTTACAAATGCCTGTGGGTCTAAGGTAGGCTTCATCATGAACTTTTTGAAAAGTGTGCCACATCATCTGAAGTCATGACAACTTGTGCATGGTTAAGCACCATCTAGAAGAGAAAATAAAGTCTGCAACACTGCTTGTCTTCTGTGGTGAATTTAACAACAAGTGCGCTGGCAGGCCTTTTGTCTGATGAAGACCTCAGGGTCGAAACGTTGCGCTCTTGTTATTAAATTCACTACAGAAGACGAGCAGTTTTTCAGACTTTATTTATTCTACCTGGATTTATGCTTTGATTGTCCTGCACCTGACCCATCGGGTGGGATGTGCACACACATCTAAGAGTTTGGACTTTGCACCATCTAGTGGCATCGCTCAAGAAAACATTTAGAAGTGACAGTGCACAAGTCAACAAACACAATGGTGATAATGGATGCAAGTCATACTACTTCCTCCTGTCCTTTCCTGGTTCTCTCGTCTCGTCCTCTTCCATCAGTGTTGTCCCCCCTCCGTGGAGAAAACAATTACGTTTCCTCTCTGTCAACAAACACAGAGTTAATTTTCAGTGCCTTTTGCCACCCATTCAGCCTCATCATTGCAAATGAGAAATGACATTTGAAATGTGTTTTTGCTAGATATTGAAAACAACTTCCGTCATCAATGGCACTGAGCCTCATTGAGTCCACAAGAGAGGATGGGAGTTTGACTTGCACACACTGTCTCAATGTTGTGCAAGCCAGCCTTAGTGAATTCTCTAACTACCACTGTAGCATGGGAATTGCTTCCCCAAGATGTACTGTCACAGAGGCTGGCCCATCTCTCTAGCTGTTGAAATATGTACAGTAAATAGACCCCTTATGACAATGGTTAGTAAATGGTGAAAATCAATATCCACTCAGGCGTCAACATAGTTTGGAGCATGTAGACTGAATTGCTAGTAAACCATATAGAATATGCAATAATAAGCCCTAAACTGAACCCTAAAGAGCTCCCATGCAATCAGCATGTTGACATAGCCGAAAATGTTGGTTTTATAAGTGGAATTGTCAAAGACAATTGATTTTTTAATGGTTATTTGGATTGGTCACAAATATAAATTGTGTTTTTAATACACAATTGTATTGTGTGTTCACCGCTGCACATAAGACCTTTTTGTATAAATATTTTATTTTAGTACATGTAATGCACTCATTCATGGACTTTTATTTCATGTCATTCATTTATTTGAGGACACAGAAATTAGAAAAGGTAATTTAATCAGATACTATTAATCAGATTAATCAGATACACTTTTTGACAATAAAAAAGGTTTATAATACGTGAAAAAAAAGCAATTTTAACACATAATTAACTTTTGAAATCAAGTTTGATTGAAAGACCCATATCTAAAACAGGCCTTGTGAATTGTTTATATTTGAACTAGTGCATGCAAAAAGGTTTTCCACCTGGAAATCCTGACCACTTGCAAGCTTAACAAGCTTAAATGACTAGACATCGATAGACTTTGAAAGGGTCTGGCCATATGTCTGATAGGTAAGGCACAGGTGGGTATCAAAGTAACAGTGTAAAATGGTTCCCAAATCATCATGTGAAATACTCTTCATGAAAGAAGAGCAAGGTCTTTGGGTAGCACCACGTTATGATGGAGTAGAGTCAATTGACCGTATAATAAAAACTGAGAAGAAACATTCTTTGACATCACAATGACCTCGTTAACATGAGGCATTTAATTTCATTTAATTCCGCTTTAAAAACATCACCTAAACACTTACCAATTCGGAATTAAATGAAAGTGCAATGTAAACTCGACAGAACTTTAATTCTGAATTATTAATCCGGAATTAAAAACATCATGTAAACGTAGCCATAGACTTTCTCACAGACCAGATTATGATATGGAATGTTAGTGCCTGGTAGAGACACATATACAGTATGTGCGAGGATTAAGTCCTTTTTCCACTCGCAATATCGTTGATGTTTCTAGCAGCCCTGATGGCGGATTTCATTGCCGTCTCAATCCAGCCGTGTGGAAATGCAGTATGCTCGCCTGCAAAGTGGATGCGGTTCTCACTCTGGAACAAAGCAGAGGCGTAGTCTGTTTTCTGATATGGCGTGAAGATGGCAAAAGCCCCCAAGCTGTACGGATCGAGGTCCCACTTTTTGACCACGCCCTCTCCCGTCCAGTATGCGCGGACGTCCTCCCCGTGGATCTTCACCAGGTCGTCGAGTACCACCTGCATGACGTCCTCATCCCTGAGCCCGTTGAAGAGCGCCGCGTCATCAGAGCAGGTGTAGGACGCCAGCAGGGCCCCGCCCTGCCCAGAGAACCCGTGGCTGGGGTAGTAGATGTAGCGCGAGGGCCGGTCCGTTATGCTCCTTCCCCCACGGATCCCGTCCCTCTCCCAGAACCTCTGGCTGAAGCTGAGCACCACCTTAGTGGAGCTGGAGTAGTGCACCGAGCGCAAGGCCTCCATCTTGATGTCGGACAGCCGAGGAACAAACTCGATGAACTGGGTGGCCTTGGCGGTGGAGGTGACGAGGACGTAATCGAACGTCATGTTGGTGAGGGTTGAGGGGAAACGGCCATCTTGGAGTTGGACAGTGGCACCGGCTGAATTATGCGTTTCACCTTTGAGTTGAGAAGAATTGTGCAGTGGAGCACTTCATAAAATGCATCAGTGAATGTGTCAGATCCACCCACAAATTCACTATACCTGGAACAAAAATGAAATAAACAATCTGTAGCACTGGTCCGATTAGCACAAAACCCTCAATAACACATTAAAACACTTTAAATATTAGTCTCACTTGATGTTATCCTTGATGTCGGCCTGTAGATACAGTGCCTCTATTAGTGCCGTGTAGAAGAAGCTGTTTTCATTCAGGATGTCCCCAATCATGCGCAGAGCTCCACTGCTCAAGTTACCCTCCTTCACCAGGTACTCCTGAAATGTATCTCCAGTTAAACGTGTGTAGTAGGATAGCAGGCCTATACTACAAAGCTAGTTCAGGAGTTAACCAGGTTAACCAGGTTCAGTTAAGAGGTTAATAATCTAATAGAAGAGCCTGGAGTGACTGAGGACTCCAGGCTCTTCTATTAGATGATTTAACCTGGTTAACCTGGTTTACTCCTGAACCAGCTACTGTATGTAGTATAGACCCGTCGTATCATTCTGTGTTTTCCACAGCAGGTTGCAAGTACATTTTTACAGACAAAACATGGCTTTTTTGATTGGTCAGGGGAGGTCTTAAAGGTGCAGTCATATTTTTAGTAGATAATTTCCACAATTCATGTGCCCATTCACAAATGACAGCTTTTTCATTAATGCTTACCACCACCATCAAATTCGAAGTATTCATTATTACTTGGAAAATGGCACTTTTCATACATGGAACGGGGATCTTCTCTATGTTGGCCATTTTGATTTTGCAGAAGTAGACATTTTTAGCTGCAAAACTTTCTGTACTTTGTCATAGTAACTATTACTTTATTACTTTGTAAATATTCATGAAAATATCAGATTTGGCTATAGGCAGCACAGTTCTGAAGAGCAGCATAGTTACAATACCTATTCTGACCACCATACTACACAGTGTACCTTTACAAATAAAATTAGAGTATGAACCACCAAGCAGTATTACCTTGACAGAAAACGAGTCATATTTCTCCATTGCTTTGCAGCCCATTTTTATCACTTCATCTCGGATCTGTGATGAGAAGTATGACACATGTGTTGATCATCAATATCAACATTTTATATTAAAAGGAACATAATACTTAATCATTTTTAACCTGGCAAACCAGACTAAATGTGAGATTAAATGTGAATATTTATTCTGGCCCCAATCAATGAGACATCGGGAGATTGTTGATGGGAACAATCCGTTGTTTTTCAAACCGTGTCTGTGCCTTTTGGACGCTTTGTCGTCACTCCCTCAAAACCCTGTCCGCTTTGCATCCAACGATACAAAATAAATCAAAGCAAATCTCTGGCGTTGTGATTGGCCCGCCAGTTTCAGGGCATTGGGGCATTGTCCGAGGCTAGACCCACTCGCAGGCAAAAAAACATTTTGGCCGCTGGCGGTGGGGCTAGTTTGCTAGGCTAAATACTTTTGCCATTTCACATTGTCTGGTAATTTACACTGACCTTCCGTAGAGAGATGTTAAAAAGTTGCTCAGCTGATTGGTTAAGTTCCCTCTCATCCACAGGATACTTGAGCACATTTGGGTTCTGGTTAACTGTATAGGTTCTGACTCGCCGCCCATTGATATAGTAAAAGGTGTTTATGTCTTCCTCGATAAAGGTGCTGAGTGGAAGTCGCCATTTATCCACAAGTGCCAGCAAGATTCTGTGGAATACATGATTAGAAGATTTAAATAAGACCCAAGTGACATAGTTTACCCTAAAATATAGAAAATTATTCTGGCACGTGAAAATATAGGTAGGGGATCTTTTTTAAGAAACCATGAGTCTTGGGTACTCAAGCCTACTTGTGCATTTGTGGGATCCTCATGGCTCCTAGTTCTGCATACCAGCCCTCTTCTTTGTTTCTGTACGTCTCCACTCGCCCACCTATCCGGTGACTTGCCTCAATTATTGTCACCTAGACATAAGTAGTCATTATCGTTAATGTCTCTCTCACTGTTATGAATATTAAGTCATGAATACATAGGTTAAAGTGCAAACATGCTGGAGTTATTATACAAAGTAAGATGTTCAGAGAGGAGGCAAACCTTGTGTCCTGCATCGTGCAATAACATGGCTGCTGTTAGTCCAGCCACACCTGCGCCAATGACACCAATGTTCTGAGGATTCTGGGTAGGTTTCAAACCCGTCTGTATGATCCCCAAGAGCTCATTGTAGTCAGGGTCATGCAGACAATCGAAGAGATCCGCCGAGGCATCAACAGCCGCGAGAACACTTATCAGTACAACTGCAACACATCAGTTTAACAATAAATTATTAAGTGGTGATTAACCACTCAATCTGTTTGACCACACACACACACACACACACACACACACACACACACACACACACACACACACACACACACACACACACACACACACACACACACACACACACACACACACTGCATGGTACAAAATGAATGGCTCCTCGAAGAACCCTTAGCCTACATACACTCACCGGCCACTATAGGAACACCATATTACAACTGTTCATTGAGGCAAATTTCTGATCAGCCACTCACATGGTGGCAGCTCAATGCATTTGTGCATGTAGACATGGTTGAGATGATCTGATTCAGTTCAAACCGAGCAGCATAACGGGGAAGAACGGTTATTTGAAAGACTTTGAACATGGCATGGCTGTTGGTGCTGAAAGGACTTGATTTGAGTGACTGATCTACTGGGGGGCACTGTGGCGGAGGGCGCTGTGGCGCAGCGTGCTAAGCCCCCCACACTTGGGCTTGCGTGCCCATGGGGACCCCAGTTCGAGTCCGGCCGGGGTCATTTCCCAACCCTACCCCATCTCTCTCCACACTCACTTTCTGTCACACCTTCACTGTCCTATCCGAATAAAGGCCCAAAAAGCCCATAAAAATATCTAAAAAAATAATAATTTAAAAAGACTGATCTACTGGGATAGTCACACATAACCATCTCTAGGGTTTACAAAGAATGGTAGGCCTACAAAGGGAAAAAAACCTGTGAGCAGCGATTCTGTGGGCAAAAATGCCTTGTTGATGGCAGAGGTCAGAGGAGAATGGCCAGACTGGTTTGAGCTGATACAAAGGCAACATTAAGTCAAATAACCACTCATTACAACCGAGGTATGCATAAGAGAATCCCTGATTACACAGTACATCATATCTTGAGGCAAATGGGCTACAGCTGCAGAAAACCACATTTGGTGCCACTCCTGTCAACTAAGAACGGGAAAATGAGGCAACAATTTGGACAGGCTCACCATAAACAACACTAAAAGGTCAAGAAAATGTCACCTAGTCTGATGAGTCTTGATATCTACTGCAATACTCAGGTGGGTCAGAATTTGGCGTCAACAACATGAAAACACGGATCCATTCCACCCTGCCTTACATCATTGTTTCAGACTAGGGATGTAATGGCATAAGGGCATTTTCTCAGCACAATTTGGGGCAATCTGTACCAGTTTGTCTTTGTTGGAATGCCACAGCCTACTGGAGTGTTGTTGTAGGCAGTTCAGGCAGTTCTGAGGGTAAAAGGGGGTCCAACCCAGCACTAGAGAGGTGTTCCTAATGAAGTGGCCGGTGAGTGAATCGGTCGTAAACCATGCATCATGCTCCCTGCTTCTAAAAAAGCGCACAATAGCACCATACAGCGTTTAACTTTCGATTCAACCGGGCAATAGCTGTTCCAGAACTCCTCTCCTCCTCTTCGGTTTTGTTTCCTCGCAAATGGTACTGTGGCTGAGATTCACTAGGGCATCATAAGTCTATGAAGTACATATAATTGTAACACAATATAATTGTCTTAATCTATTAAAAATCAAAAAGAAAAAGAAAAAAATAGCCTAATAATAAAACAACAACGCAGAGCTGTTGAGATTCCTTTCAGTTAATGGCCCATATTAATCGCTAAAACGTTGAAAAAAAGGTTGTTTTTTTCCACGAGCTTAACAATCTTGTACTAGGTTTTAGCCTAACTTTTCCGGTGCTGCCTTCTTAAAATTATGTCAATTTAAACGTTTTCATTTTAAAGCGCACAACCAACCTCTTGAAAATTAACTTCGAGGACGAAGTTTCTCGTGGGACGAGATATCCATCACGGTAGCAGATGTTGCATCTCTGTTAAATGCAGGGAAGGAAATATATGCCAACTCACCATATCGGGACATCCTGCATTGAAGCATCTTCTGGGATTGCCTATGTTTTCCCTGCAGATGAGCCTGGGACACGGAGGGGAAAAGCCGTTGCAACAAGGACACTGAAATGAAGTAGCCTAGGCTAAATATAATGCCAGGCACACCATTTTTTTGCCAACGTTTAGCCATAGTAACCATAAGACCCCGAGCATAAAAGTATGTAGGCCTAATTGATCAAATAAGCCTATAGGCCTACCATAATTTTTACTTCACTGTAAACAGTTTTAATTAACACATGGGCTAGGCCTACTTGATTAATCTGAGTAGGCGAATGTATGGTTAACATACCTTTCTCTTACCTTTTTGGATATTATTGTGGACAGGTTGGATACGGTTGGTAGGCTACAGGTAGGCTATAACGACAGAGGACTGTCTTGAGCGCCCAATTTATAGCCCGTGGCTCTAGGGGAAATCGAAAGTACCAGTCTATGTCAGGACAAAACACACCGCAAAGTGAAAAAGAAATAGAAAAAAAAATCCAAAACATACGCACGCGCGCACGCACACACATTCTTTTTTGCCAGTTTCACTTTCGAAAACTATAAAATATTATAGGCCTATGTATCCTTTGCCATTATGAGGCTATTTTTTATTAACATTTAATCCTTGCCAGGGAATCAGTATTTAGTGAAAATCAATCCCTTTAATCATCATGTGTTTTTTTTTGTACAGTTTGATTCCGTAAGAGAGAGTGCATTTAACAACTTAACAGCCAAGCTCCTAAACTGTGGAGAAGACATCTCTGTCATTCAGGATGGTGAGGAGTCTGTATATTGGCAGTGAACAACCTACTGCTCCTCTGGTGTGTATAAGCTGATGTGGAGCGGTAGAATTGGGTCCTCATTACATCAGTGGGGAGGGCAAAGCGGTCAGCGGCCTCTCCAGAATACATATGCATATCCTTCCACTTCACCTCACATGCCCTGCCGTCTTTCTATTCCCTATTCCCTCACTATGTGGATGTCTAAGAAGCGAAAGAAGCATCATCACATGGCTTTACGTAAAATAACCCAAAAAAATCCCCTCTTTTAAGCAATGGGAGGGAAACCATGGTGCCTCTCCTGATGCAATACATGGAGTGAAATATAGGAATGTGTGAGATCTGGTCATATGGACTTTCCATGGAGTATAGGAGCCTTAGCTCAATGACAGGACATTCCTGGTAGACAACATGACGTGGTATTTCAGGTCACTAGCCTATGTGAGGATGTATGTGTTCCAGAAATGCCAGGAGACCACAGGCCATCAGACATCAGTCACGTTTGACTGGCACATATTCTTCCTTTTCCTGTCAACAGCACAATAGGCCACTCAATTTTATTTGACCACTAATCCATAGTGGACTTAAACCTCACAATATCGCCTACGGCAACTGAAGGGGGAATTATTATTCAAAAAAATATTTGTTTCATCTGTCATAATTCCCTTGGTCTCTGACAAAAATGTATGAAACTGGCACTTTACGTAATTACATTAGCTGTTGAGACCCCTTTGTCCATGCAGGCGCACAGGTTAATGCTTGTGTTGGTGTTTTGAGTCTTTCAAAGAATCTTTAAGCAATTTGAAGAATTAAATGAGATGGCTCTAGTATTGAAGCATCTGGTAGCTTTTCTACATTGAGGGACAAGTACAGAGAACAATTTGGGCTGGGAACGCTTTGTATGAGCAGGTTGGAAGTTTTGGTGTTGGAAGAGTGCAGCATCCTATACAGGAGGACATGTGGACCCATGGACCAAGACATAAGGACATAATGGCCTTCAGATTATGAATGAGATAGCTTTTTAGACAGGAATCAAGGCCTACTTAATTCAAATGCCTCCCAGTAGCCAAGGGTGATTGATGAAGAGAAGAGTAAAATGGGCCCTGTCAGAGTGATTGAACACCAGACAGGCTGTCGAGTTCTCCATCATTTCCAGGGATCATATTGCACAAGCAGGTAGAGCAGCCAGGGGAGAGTTGCAGTAGTCAAGGTAAGAGACAAACATGGCCTATACCAGCTGATCATGTGGTGTACTGAGCCAGGTACAGTCTGAGTTTATGTGTTATTATATTATTAATGATACTATCTGGGCTGAACAGCTAGCAGCGGGACGGGACACACACCCAGGCCTGATCAACCTGTGGTGGGCCTGCCAGCAGAGCGTGTATTGTATAGTAGCCGAAACACCCAGTGATGCTTAGGTACAAAACTGACAATGTGTCTGCAAAAGCTGTATAGCGCCCACCCATCCTACAAGTGGTGCAATACTAGGGATTTAACATCAAATCCTTTCAATGAACCTGAAACTCTCACCAACAAACTCAGCCCTCAGTTGCAGCTATTGTTACGGAGTTGGTCTGAAGGATTGCAGGTTTGATTCCCTTACCAGTATGAAAAACAGAGGGCTGAATTGTTCTAGGACATCTGCCCATGTGCTTAAATGATTGGAATGATCTGTATTAGAACGGCAGTAAATTGTAATTGCTGGGTCTAACTGAAACAAAAACATTTTTTTTCCAGCAGAAAATATCATAGAATTTTAAGACGGCCGTGCAAAGAGGCCTTTTGATTTGGTCTTTGGTATTGCTGTATTGGTAAACGTTGACATTCACATAAAACGTGATTGGTTTAAAAAATGAAACTATAGTTGGTATCTTGCACTCACATGATATTAACCACTATACAGATCATCCACCAAATGAAAGCACCACCTAGCAGTTTTAAGTGCCACTGTGACGGACACACCACACCACACCACACACCAAAACCATCCTGAAAGAGGCCATATGAGGCCATCTCCATCCCTGAAGACAGTCACCAGGTCTCAGACTCTGATGTCCCTGGAGTTCCTTCAGTACAATTGTTGTTCCACATAGCTTGCAATGACACCTCAACACACCACACACACATGTTACACTTACACAGTTGTGTATTCCCAAGTCAAAAATGGGAACTCATGCTTAAATGGTGCTTCCTTCAGTAAATTTTGAGATAAAGAGTCTGGTTGCTGGGATTATGACTCGAAATGTAAATGAACTAGAGAGAGAACCAAATTGTGTGAAAGCCGAGTGTATTAGGAGAGAACTTGGGCACATAAACTCAGAGAGAGAAGTGAGAGTCTGTCGTGATTCATAGACTGACCACGCGTTGAAAGCAAGACTGGAGTTTTTGAATGAGGATGTGTTCATGTGATAATGTGTGATGCAGTGTGCTTAATGTGAATATAGGCCTACAACCTCCCAAAGGGTCAGCTGTTTAGCTGGAAGTTTAAAGAGAAGTCGGTAAAATAGGTGGTCCTTTTGTTCTGTCTGGATTTTTTTTTTTTTTGCGAAAGTTCTCACTGATGTGGTGACTGAGTCACAATTCCTCTTCCCATTTGTCTCGAACAATGATACAGTATGGTAAGGTCTCGAATCTAAATTTTCACACGAGTATTTCACAACACCAACATCGCAACTCCAGCCTGAGAATACACTATAAGTGCTTAGTACTGGATTAATTTGGGGAAAAGCATCTGGAGCATGGCTTTGTACTTTTGTGTTTGTCCATAAAGAGAAGAGTGTGTTTTACTGTATGTAGGCCTATGTGTTATAAAACATCCCCCTGTGTCTTTGGGTATGACAAGTCATGGGATACGTTAACAATACAACTGCATGTTGAAACTAGCTGATTCTTCTTTGTTACTCTGTTTAACTTCTTAATAGGTACCATTGAGTATATTTCACTGCTATTATATATTCTATTGGCTTTTCAAATTGTGTTTTCAAATACAAGTGATAGTGAGACATGTAATTTCAATTATCTTGTATATCAATTGTCTTGTATGTCTCTGTATGTCCACTGCATGTAGAAGCCTATAAAACAATGGTTCGCATCCTTTCTTGACCCCATCACAAGCCTCCAAACGCCCCCTTGGCCTCATCGTAAGCTTGACAAAATTAAATGGACTATTGCCCTCAATGGCAACTAAGCACCGCCCCCTCTCAACTTTATCCTTCTCAACGCCCCCCGAGGGCTCCGCAGGGCTCCGCTGAACCGCCCCCGTTGAGAAATACCATAGGCCTAGAAGAAACACACTGGACCTTAGTTGTGTACACTACCAAGACTAAAGTAGTCTATATGAAATGTTTACTTCTACCCACATGGAGGAGCTATTTCACAGTCACACTGATTTCTAGCTCTGTGTATAACACTAACCAGCAGAGCGCTTTGCACATCCACACTGTAACCACGGGGTGAGCAAAGAATTTGACAGCAAATGGCCATTGTAGAACTTAAACTTTACATTGTCAATTAATTAAAATCCCAATCAAGACTACGTAAGACAACTGACCTGTATAGACATAGTCATAGCAATAAACCACTGGTTTTGATTGCTCGACTCATATTGTCCAATAAAATCTGCAGGGATTTGGGATACTTCATAGGTCAATAACCAGAAAATACATGCTATACATCTATCCAGGTATATGTCCAGTATAATTCCTGTCTATATGCATTGTAATGTCAGGACTGTCAGAGCATTCTAGTGTCTTGCATTCTTGTACCATTTAATCATAGAGGAGGGCAGATAAGTGACCTCAATCAACAAATAAAGGGACACTGGGCCGAATGAGTTGATATGAAGAAGCATGAATCAATGACATGCCAGATCTGTGTTTGGCAAATCGCCTGTCTATCTCATATATACAGTATGGGTAACACTTTATTTTAGGGATACATCTATTAGCACTAATACATACAATATTAATGCCTGTGTAAGTAACGTGTAAGGCATGTACTAAGCAAAATCAGACAGTTGTTAAGCATGTATTCGGAAATGTCTTGTTCATGCCCAATTAGGGATTTATTACTTATATGACCTTAGTAAGGGCCAGTAAGCCTATATTTATATTTATTAGTAAGTAGTAAGTTGTAGAATACAATGTGTATAAGCTCCCGACACACTGTGTGAACAATCCCTGAACAGTGTGAAAACAGAGGTGGATTAAGGGTCCCTATTCTGAAGTGATGCATTGCTGAGCCCAAATTGCTTAGGGCCCCTGTGCTACCAAGGTCCCCCTCATTACCTATGGCCCCCACACCACTCAGGCCCGCACTACCTAGCACCCCCCGATTAGCAAAGTGTAAGTTGAGTAAGTATTTTAGGATCATTGAAGATATCCATTATTCTCTTGCTCATATCAGAGCATGAGGGGAACAGGAGCCATTATATAGCAAGGATTGAACGTACACTTGTCAATGACGGTGGGTTGGTGATGTAATTTTTTTCATGTACCACAGAGTTTTAACTGTAAACCCCCAAAATAAATGCAGAACATTAGAATAATAGTTTTGAAGCGAAACTAAACTATTATTTTGTGATAATTAAGTTAATGTTTGAGAACATTAGCTCCAAGAAGTGCAGTGCATGATGGTTACGCAATCTAGGCCTACAGACAACCTACCCGGCTCTGAGTCTACCTACGTCCTTAGCTCCTCCGCTCTCTCGTGCAATTTAGTTGTTATCCAAACAATTTGCCATGTACGTAACAACAGAAATATTATCATTGCTGCATTGGCCATGCATTGCATTTCTGACAAAGGGCATACCCATCATGCACTGCACTTCTTGGAGCTAAGTTTCTCAAACATTAACTTATTTATCACAAAGGGATAGCTTCATTTCGCTTCCAAACTATTACTCATCGTTATATTCTGCATTTATTGTAGAATTAAAACTAATTGGTGTATGAAAAAATGACATCTCACCACCCCACCGTCATTGAGAAGTTTACGTCCAATCCTTGCTATATAATACTTCCTGTTATTCTTTATGTACACTGAGCAGAATAAATGAGAACTACATCTCTACGTTGGTGATAGTCAATCTCTTACACTTTGCTTCCCAAGGGGGGCTGGGTAGAGTCGGGGCCCTAGGTAGTGTGGGGGCCCTAAGCCATGTGGGCTGAGCAATGCCTCACTTTAGAATAGGGACCCTTATTCCACATCTGTTTTCACACTGTTCAGGGTTTGTTCACACAGTGTACCAGGAGCTTATACACATTGTATTCTGGCCCTTACTGCTTACTCATAAATAGAAATCTAGGCCTACTAGGTCCTTACTAAGGTTGTATTGGTAATAAATCCCTTATTGTGCATGAACAAGACATTTGCGATTAAATGTCTAACAACTGTCTGATTTTGCTTAGTATACTACATTACAAGTTACTTACACAGGCATTAATATTGCATGTATTAGTGCTAATAGATGTATCCCTAAAATAAAGGGTTACCACAGTATGCATATATATATATACATATATACATAACATATACGTTTGTAGACTGCTCTGTTATACCTCATATTGAAGCTGTTAGGCTACCTTAGATCACAGCAAATTATCTGTCCATTTGGAGAGAATAAAACATTTTACAGCCAAAGCCAAAAGTAACATAGGAAGTTTTCGAAGGAAAGCTCTTCATTGAAAACCATCAGATAGTGATGTCAACACTTGGTCTTAAACTCAGCCAATGTGAATTCGTTATCTAGAACTCCCAGTGGATTGAACTGGCCCCTGTTTCTTTTTTCTTGACCGCTTACGTCAAAACGCAGTTAGCCTCCCACCAAGTGCACTTTGAGAATGCCTTCCAGTATTGCCAGTTAGGATGCAGGAGTTAACGGTATTCCTCTTCTTCATCTTCTTTACTAAGGGTGAGTACGTATTTTCTTTGATGAGAAAAAAGTTTCTTAGAGGAAGTGTTTGGATACAAATCTTAATGCTTTGCACAAGGCCATATATTTTGAAATATTGTGATATTCGAGAAAACGAGGGTGGAAATGTCTTTCATAAGGTAGGCCTATAACGCACACTGATGAGTGATTTATATTCAAATGTTACATTTACTGGTAATTCATTAACCCCTTTGTGCAGAGCCTCTGTTATAACCTTACTGACATAGAAATTGTAATGACCATGTATTAATCTGGTACTTAAGGCTTTCTATAATGTCGTAGCAATGTTACTATGATGCAGTTGATTCTTTTCAGCAATGTGTGAACGGGCCCACAGGCAGGCCCATGTGTGCAAAGAGGCTACACAGTGCTGGCAGTAAAGAGAATAACATTTCCTAACATTTCTCATCCTACTCTCTTACCGTAGGTGTGGCAGTTGATGTGAATCAGACTGTGACCGCAAAGGAGGGAAATGTTACTTTTCATGCAGACATCCCGAGAGAGAATTCCAGTAAGTATGTCACTGCCAGAGGCGCATCTTGTCACCAGGCAAGGCAGGCAGTCGCTTGGGGCCCCCAAGCCTATAGATGGTGAATAACAGCTCACACTTTACTATAGTAGTTCGGATTTTGTCTCAAATGTTCATTCTTCTGAATTTTCACTTGGAGCCCCAGCTGACCATAGAATCGCCTCTGGTCACTGCTAGTTATTTCCCGCACAGTTAAGCTATAGTATTTTACATTTCTTGTATTTCCATTAGCTGAAGTAAACTCTCCCACCATCAGAAGGGGACACTCTGACAACACAGCCCAGTGTGTACTGGTGTGTTCAGTGAAGAATGGGGAAGAAGTCATCTTGTCCTTGTATGGTGGAGATGATTTGCTGAACCAGACCAGCAGTCCAAACATCACTGTAGACCTTTCGGTCTCTCTGGTGGCAGAAAATGGAAATCGTAGCATCTTCTCTTGCATGGCCTCGAACCCAGCCCGGAATAAGACAACTCCAGTCAACACATCAGATTTCTGTGCTCAAGGTATAGTTATTGTGTGTCAGTTACGCATGCATCCTCCCAATAGGTGATTTGATTTGTGGAGCATATTATTCTAATATTATTTCGCCTTACAAAATTGTAGAACATTTTTAAACAGCTATTACAACATAAATCTTGACACAACCCAGTTTTACAGCTGTTCAAACAAGTGTGCATTCATTTTGATTTTGTACATTTCCACAGATTCTATGGTTCTGCAAATAATTGGAGCTTTATGCATGACTTTCATATGTTGCTTCCTGGTGGTAGCGGTATATTATGCCCACAAGACACTCAGGACAATCAAATTTGAAGGTGAAGATGCTCTCTTTATTTTTATATAGATGTGAATGAGTTTTGTTACTTGAGATTATTTTGATCAGTTGAATGAAGCAAGTTTGTGTTCACCCTCTCTGTCTTTATGCAGCACACCATAGTGTTGAGGAGATCAACTATGCTGATGTCAGCATTCAAGCACACTCGTTCAACCCCCTAGTAAGTGCAGAAAATGTCAAAGGTCAAAGGTCAAAGTTATTAGTGTATTTTCATCCAGGCTTATTATTCAATTATAGTGACTTTTATGTACTGAATAACATGCATTATCAGTATTAGTAGCATAGTCCATAGTAGCAGCAGCAGCAGCTACAGATATAGCAGATAGCAACAAGAGTACTAGGCCTAATGCTTTTATTTATTCCTTGCAAATATTTTTCAGATAGATGTCACCAGTGAATCAGCATCTGAAATCGAGACCTTGGTGCAATGTTCGGAGGACCATATTGTGTACTCAGATGTTAAAATATGCTAAGTTTGTTCTTTTCTGCTCTTATCATCTCTTGTTTTTACAAGTTACTACTACATTTATTCAATGTTTAAAAATGCTTTGTTTATTTACAAGGACAATTTGGATGTAAATAAAGTAAAGAGTGCTGAACTCAGAAAATAATGTCTATTCTTCTGTCACATATGTCTTTTGCACTGTATGCCTAACTGCAAATCAGCTGTCCTTTAAAATGTGGGTTAATTGGTTGAACAGCTGAATTAGGTTCAAAGCCATTTACATTCATTTTTTACATTGCAGTCTGTAGGGCTTTCTATAACACATTTTGAATAAGGTGTTCCTCTGTGCTTCCCTTTCCCCAAAGTATAACGTTATTTAGTTAGTTTAGGCTAAGTTGGTTATGCCTCTTTTTCCATGTGCTTCGAGAACAGGCTTAAAATCAAAGAGTCGCCTGCCTGAATTTGGCAGATGTATATCTGAAACGCACACAATGTTTACTTGAAAACTTTTTTGTTCTCAAGATTAACGTTAAGATAAGACTGTTGGCATTTCCTGCAATTTTTGGAATCTACTCTTCCTGACGAATTACTACAGACACCAGAACTTCAAGACAAGCAGTGGAGTAATTTGCATCTGTTAAGACATGGCCCCTGTTATAAATATACTGTTACGGCAACGACCAAGTTGTAAATTAATGTATTACTAAAAGCTCTAATGTCCTACTAGTGTAAGTGCTATGGTAGTTAAGTCTTTTCAACTACTATTACAGCGTCCCAATAGTGGTACGGTGCACATGAGACTACACGTGTTACACTTCAGGTTTTCTGTCTCATTATTATCCAGTGGACCACATTTCAGATTGTGCACATTAGTCAATACAGCTCTTAACTCTTTGCGCAGAGCCTATGTTATAGCCTCACTGTCACCAAAATTGTAATGGCTATGTCTTAATCTTTTACTTCAGGCTCTCGATAATGTCATGGCAATGTTGTTATGATGTAGTTGGGTATTTTCAGCAAAGTAAATAGGCCGGCCGGTGACCCCATCTGCACAAAAAGGCTACAAGGGTGCGCGATCCCTTCAGAAGGATGGCCCCCATGTCCCCCATGAGGAGATTTTGTGCTCGTGGCATTTTTGCCAAAAGAAGAACTTTTGGCTGTATGTGTTGGTTAGTTGTGTCCTCAGAAGCAAGCATGGGGAACTCACACACCTTATAGCCGAATCCCGATGCAATAGTCTACTTAAAAAGTGCTAGTGAAGTCCAAAACGTTTGCACTTCACTTGGGTAGGAGGGTTTTTTTCCCTAAAATGCAATAAAAGTATACTATTGCATCAGCATTAAGGTGTTCGAGTTCCCCTTGCTTGCTTATAGTTTAGCTATTGGAACCTACGCACCCACAAGGCAACAAGTCTAAACTCCACTGGAAAGAACATAGTAGTATCCTCTGCAACTTACATGCACCCAAACACATATTAACACAGTGAAGCTACTTACAAAGAAATTTGGCAGATGCTGTACAGCTGGTGAAGTTCCACTGAACTGTGTGTGTGTGTGGGATGGATGTCTGCCAGAGTCTATGGGCAACCTACACGGGCATCTGTACTTTCATAATGAGTCAGAAGAGAAGAGAGTGGGCGAAAGACAGGCCATGTGTTTTGAAACATCTCATCAGAGTGCATTTTATGAACAACAATTAATAAAGTATCAGATGTGTTGCTGCAGTAGTGGGTCAATGGGTGGGTCAACATGTTTAGAAACTATTACAGCTATTATAATTAAACTACAGTGTGGCAAGTAGGCCAATATCAACAGATATGTAAATACAAGCGCAGTGGTGCATGTAGTAGTAGAAGAAGCCAGCTATATAACCTGTAGATTTACAATCAATATCATTTATAGCACATTATCATTTTCAGGAATACAGTTTCTACAATCCCAAAATGTCAAATGTGCTTTTAAACTGAATTTGCCATGTTAAATTAAAGGCTTTTTACATTATTTTTTTTCAAATCTCAGAGTGCCTCTGCTTTTTCCTTCCTTTTTTGGACCTACACTTCACCCGGTACAGATGAGCACCTGAGTAATATTACCCTGCAAAGTCTCCTGAGCGCTTTAAGCCCTTTAGTGTCATGTCACAAATTTGTTTTGGTAAATACGTAGCACAAAATACACCAAACACCTTAGACTACCATGCAGTGACATCCTTCACGGTCACAGGGGGTGCTTCACGATGCCTAAATACACACAGAGGACTGTTGAGGGAAGAGGTTATCTACCAGGGTGTTAAACACTACACTTCTAGAATGTGTTTTCAAAAGATTGCATATGTTGTCTGTCTGTCATGAAATATTAATATTTCATAAAAGTATTTTAGTGTTTCATGAAATGACAGACTGCTTAGAATAGCCGAAACATGTGTTATCCTGCATACATTTGCCCTGGCTTAGCATCATAGACACCTCATGAGATGATGTGTTGCATTCTAGGTGAAAACAAAGACCCTTTCTCACACCCATGTACTACAACCAATCAATGCATTCAGTGGCACCTTTAAAAAAATCTCTTTTCATCAGTCAAGTTATGAAATTAATGTAATGTTTTTGCATTGTAAATAAGGTAGTATATCTATGACCATTACATTGCTTAATACTACGTGGCTCAGGTTGGCCTACTTGGCAGTAGCTGTAGGTGACAGAAGTAAGAGCATGCCATGACTAACTGAAACTTCACACTGAGCGAGGCTTCAAAGACGCAATCTTCTTTGTCACCCACACTTTTCTCTCACCCCTCCCACCTATAGCCTGCTGTGCCGTCATCCTTGCACCTTTTTTTGTATCGATTTTACGTTGCTGCTCTTCCCGTGCTCTAACAAAGTTAAACATTTTAGTCCACGGCAGTACAATCACTTGTTTCAGGTGAGTACATGAATTGACTTTATATTTCATCAATTTAATTAATTTCAATCTGCTGTTCTTTCACACTTCATTTGACCTCTTCGAAGAATAGAAAAAGTACATTTAGTCTTCTCTCATTTTTATATTTCTGTATTTTATAGGTTTGTAATATTTAGTGAATCATTACAACCAAATACCGACCTCAATTTAATGTGATGTGATAAGAGATTTTATACATAATGCTTCAACAACGGTGCAATACTTCGCAGCACCATTTCTTTGATAACATTTGGGGCGATATTCTTGGTGTATGTATGTACAGCGCGGCCTGATCTGACCAACTGAGGTCAGTCCTGTGGTAACAGGCTCTCATTGGCAGTCCTGTGCTAATATGTTTTTTTTTCTTCATACGAGAGTAGATGTGTTGTGAATGAGGCAGGGCTGAAGCGGTGTTGGCGGGTAAATGCTTCTCCCTCAAATTTCAGATGTAGGCTATCATGCGTCCATAAATGCAGTGCAATACCCTCATACAGAAATTCGATTTTTTCAAAATCACACTGCATTCTTCATATGTACTGTATATCCAGTGCATGTTCCAACATATAATGCTTCCCAGGACTTCACCAAAATGATTGGATACTACTTTCTACTTTTTTCAGGGGGCATACTTTTTACATTTCATGTTAATCAGAATTAATCATACTTGCTTCTTTGAAATGTTATAGCCCTGAATTGAGATTTGTTATCAGTGGTTTTGTCTGACTGACCATCAGTGTACACGTACAAATACATTTGTAAAGGTATTAAGGATATAATATAGGATATTATAAGAATAGGATGATTCTTGTGAGTGAGTAGCAATTAGGAGGGAAACACTCTCAGCAACAAGGAATATATCTGCATAGTTCGTAGTCCCTTAATGCGCGCCGTACCTCCAGTGGCACGCTGTAATAGTCATTGAAATGTACGTACCTACCATAGCACTACAATAATATGGCACAACACAGGCCCTTTAGTAATGCACATGACTTGGTCATTACCATACTGTTAGCAACAAATGTATAAAGCCGTCTCTTGAGGGGATAATACTCTTGAAAATATTGTATATTAAAGGTACAATCACAACACTCAAAAAACTATGACTAACGAAAAGCTTCCATCACAGAATATGTATTTGAAAGTGGTGGCATTTTATAGTTTTTGAGGACACTATGTACTTCAGAGAGGCATAATGGCATTGGATTGGCAGAGACAAACCCCGGCTTCTGCCTCTGCCATGTGCACTTTTTATTTCCTGTCTTGCTGTGCAGATCTAACTGCAAAAGAAGCCACATCCTGTGCATGAGGGCTTGTGTAATGTAGGTAGGTGTGTTCACTTGAAAAAGTGCTTGATGGCTGGCTTGACATCAGGGCCCTAAAATTAACTTTTTTCCTCACCAGCCAAAAAGGCTAGTGTAGATGTAAATCTCACCAGCCAAACACATACTCACTAATGAGTCAAGGGGACTAGCAAGTTGGCCTTCTCTACCAGCCAAACTGAAATATCATCAGCATTTGACTAGTTGGCTGGTGTTCATTTAGAGCAGCGGTGGGGAACGTACTGTATGTCTCGAGGGCCATTTACGGCCCTTGAAGATGCTTTATCCAGCCCCCGACATACATTTCATGTGAAGCTGGATAACATTGAAATTGATATATTTTGTAAAGGAATCTTAGAAATTACATTTGCAATACAATTAAGTTATATTCAGGGGACCTAGAGAAGGTGGGATCTGTTTTAAAGTTGGATGCTTTCAATAAAGGCCTTAAGTGCAGGGGGAATCCTGGTTTTTATTCATAGTCAGGCCTGTCACGACCAGGAAAGCAAAGTAGGCAATTGCCTACGGGCCTCAGCAGAAAGGCCGGGCCCTGGTAATGACTGGTTATGGATACTTGTAATCAATGACAACCTTGAGAGTGAGGAAAAAACCTTCCTAAATTCAAAGAATGAAAACTGCAATGATGCTATCAAAATCTCTCTTGAGGGGGCCCCTCCCCAATAGTTTAGAGAGAAAAAAGGGGCTACAGGTCTCTCTTTTTCTTTGGGGCCCCCGCAAGTACCTCGGAACGGCCCTGTTCATAGTACGGCCCTTGGAGAGATTTTAAGTGGCCCCTCGAATGAAAAAGGTTTCCCACCCCTGATTTCAGAGCCCTGGTTGACATGTGCCACACACTTATGTTGTAAGATTATTTTCAACAAAAGAAGGTGCAATTGGGATAGAGCTCTAATCACAGTTGGGTTGCCTCGCCCATTTATATTTTTCTTCCTTTTGCAGATACAATGAGGACCATACTTCTTTTCAACTGCTTGAGTCTACTAGCCCTCATGATCCTGACTTCAACTGAAGCTGAATCCGGCAACTCCTCCCAGACACCTTCTACCAATTCAAAAACTGTCTCCACGGCTACATCAGCTCGTCCTACCCCCACAAACGCAAGCTTGCCAGTTGCACAAACAACAAATGCCACAGAAGCATCATCCACACACTCAACAAGCACACGCGCTGTAACAACTACACAGAGCCCAGTAACCCCCACCAGCTCCCCTGCTACCTCAACTACACCTCCCAGCAAACCAGCCACAAAACACACCAGTGCTGCTCCCACGCCTTCCTCTACTGGTGATTCACATCCCACCTCCGGAAATGTGAAGACCGTAGTGATTCTGCTGGTGGTGGTAGTGGTGCTGGTTCTGGTGCTGGTACTGGGCTTCAGGTGGGCTTCTCGCCAGAGCGGCCCCGTGGGGGACAGAGCTCGCAGCTGCTCCCAGGGCCTGCAACAGCGACTCGTGCTGGTCGTCGCGGCGATCGAAGGATGCCTGGGCCTCAGTCTGTGCCCTCGGCAACGCGGGCAGGACGAGGAGGCTGGAGACGAACAGGAGGAGATGACGGAGAACAATGGAGAGGCGGGGATGGGGTTGGGGGCAGGGTCCCGGAAGGACCAGGTGGAGAACCAGAGAGAGGAAGAGAAAGACGAGGAAGAGGAGGAAGAGAAGAAAGAAGACCAAGGGGAGGAAAGTGGGGACTCCTCTGATGACTACTCCAGTTTGGAGGGTGTGGATCTTAGGGAGCGCGCTAAACAGAGGGAGGAGGGGGAGGACGGGGATAGTGAGAATGAGGCTGAAGGGGAGGCGGGCGCAGCTGAGGGGGAGCTCAGCTTAGTCAACTTGGAGGAGACTAGTGAGGGAGCGGAGGATAAAATAAAGGACAATGATCTTACTGTGCTCTGAGGTGACTAGGAATGACAGTTGGCGTTCTACTTTTCTTTTTACGTCTGATATTTTTCTTCAACAACTTGAATTCTGCCTTTTTTTAACTGACATGTAATATTAACTGTTGTCATAACTAATGTCGTTTTTTGCCAATTTGTTATTAAAATGTCATTAAATTACTTCACAAATGTACACCATGTTTTCATGCATGTATGTAATCATAATATAAATTTATTAACATATGCAACACTCCAAAGTCCTTTTTAGGCAACTTTGATTAAAATATCTGATTTTAGACACAAAAGTAAATTTTCCCTCAGTCCCACGAATCCCCCAGTGACATTAATACATTCACAATAATAACACTTTTAAATTAAATAGTATAACCATTTAACCCCCCTATACCCATTCCATGTGCAATGGAATGCAATACACTCCTTTCTCTCAATCCGGAACCTCAGAGTGAAATGGCAGGATGACCATTTAGTTCAGGGGTGGGCAATCTATGGCCCGAGGGTCATTTAGGGCCCTTGAGGCCGTTTCATCCGGCCCCCGATACAATTTTAATGATGTGCAGCTTCACATGAAATATTCACATGAAATCCTTTTCTAAAGAAATCTTAGAAATTACATTTGCAATACAATCAAGTTATATTTGAGGGGACCTAGAGAAGGTGGGGTCTGTTTTAAAAGGTGGCTGCCTTCAATATTATAGGCCTAAAGTGCAGGCGAAAAATCCTGGTTTGTGTTCATAGTATGGCCCTTGGAGTAATCTGAAGTGGCCCTTTGAATGAAAAAGGTTCCTCACCCCTGATTTAGATACTGCTCCAACCAATCCAGGGGCACGATGACTCACCAAGTCATGACAGCATGCATGAAAAGAAAGAGGCCTAGAGGCAAGTGCTTCCCCAGCACAAAAAGGTCCCAAAAAAACACCCAGAGTTTCAACTGTATATTTCAGTGTCATGATGACAGATCATTTCTCTGTTTAGTACAATGAATAGTGAATGAAAACTACACACAGAACCCCTATGGGGCCACAGATTGGAACCAGCTTAAATGAACATTCATGAAATGACAGTCCCTTTTGAGTCAGTGTCTTAATGCTTTGGCAGTAAGAGATCGGTGTGAACGATTGAGCAGAAGAGAAGAGGATGTGCTGCCAAGGAGGACACTAGCGCAGTGAGGGAGAGTAGACGAGACATTCCAATATGCAGACTCCGGTCCTCTCTTGCTCACTTGCCCCCTTGTGGCCTCATGATGACGTCACCAACAACAACAGAATCCTATTTCAATACCTCGCAAAAGCTCAATTCTAATGAAATTTTGTCATTTGCAAACAGGATGGTGAATGAAGAATAGTCCCCCAAAAGTTATTGTGGCTAGGTTGACAGCGGGTAAACTTTATTGATTTCTCCACGGATGAGGTGCGTCAGCGAAACGCGAGGCCACAAGTACAGACTGAGGAGGACGGGAGTCTGCATAAATGGGAATCCACCCACGGTCCCTGCAATGAGTCCCTGGAGCTGATTGGCCCTTCATCTGAGGTGGCCCTTCTGATAGGCCCTTCATCTCCGGTGGCCCTTCTTCTTGTTGCGCGCTGGCGTCCTGATTGGCTGGGTGGCACTGTTGTCGGTGGGCGGGGGAGGGCTCTGGACGGGATACTCCGACTCTCCGTCCATGCTGGTCTTGAAGGGCTCGGTGAGGGAGAACTTAAGAGGGCTGAGAACAAGAGAGGGAAAGAAACAGAACAAGAGAGAGAACTAAGATCAAGATTTGGTGTGCACAAGTTAAGCGCAGACTGTTCATCCAATTCGGTTGCATTACGAGCAACTTGTGAGAGAGTTGCTGGTACCTTTTCATTACACAAGGCAAGGCAAGGCAAGGCAAGTTTATTTATATAGCGCATTTCATACACAGGTGCAACTCAATGTGCTTCACAAAGTTAACAAATGTAAATGAAAGGAAACAGGGAAGAAAGAAGGAAATGAATTAGAGTCAAAAAAACATTTAAAACATTAAGATAAAACATAAGGTAAAAATAATAATAAAATAAAACATAAATAAACATAAAACCTTGAAAAACATAAAAATAAAAATAATAATAATTACACACACACACACACACACGCACGCACGCGTTATTTTTCTTTAATCCTTTTTTTTAAATCTGACTTTTCTATAATAAATTGTTCCCTGATTTGACTCTTTTAATTACAAAGTCAAGACTTATTTTATTTTTGCAAGTGAGTCAGTTAAAACACAACGCAGAGCATTCAGCCTTCAATTTTTATTGGAGAAGTTAGAAGATCTTGGAAAACCTTGCAAAATTTATCAAGACAGAATTGTTTTCTCCCAGATTAGTGAGAATGTCAACGTTACCTTATGGGCGTGTGAGGGCTGCTGGTGTGACGACGAACAAGACGGGGTCGCGGCTCAAAGGAGAAGCCCTCTTTTAGACTCTCCAGCACTGAGGGAGCCACATACGTAAAACCCTGTCCAAGGAAACATACATACACACAAATGATCCAACTACTGTAATGCCGTAACAAAACTAGATATATACAATTATATCCAGATGAATGTCAGCACTGAAGAATCCACATACGTAAAACGCTGTCCAAGGATATACGTATACTGTCAACAAATGATTCAACTACTGTAATGCCTTAACAAAACTAGATATATATAATTAAAATTATATCCTGATGAAAGTCAAGGCTGTGACTTTCCACATGTTTTGACCATCATACCTTTCAGTTATGTTAGTTCAGTTCTGTTCTAGCCCTAGAGTGTTCGCAAAATCATAATTAAGGTGTGCTGAAGTGTGTAGTAGTAGTGTTCTTGACACATGTCCAAAACAGATGTCCAGAACTACATATTTTTAGGTTTTATTTTTGGAAAGTGACGCATGGGAATAAGGCCCCAGGGAAGAGGGAAGTGGACCTGCATGTCTGAGTCAATGGTTTCATCAGTGACTCGATTAGAGGCTTTGCCACCCTGCCCACATTCAGAACAAATTATTGCAAAAAGAATTTCTACATTTCTTCTGTTGGGAGGCTTGAACTCCCAAACAGATTACAGTGCGGCACAACTGCACAACAACATTTTTTAACATAATCCACACAACTGTTGTGAACTTATGGCCCATTCCAGACACAATCCAAACAAGTAGTAGATCATGGGAGTTCTACAATCATGGCAACCTCCATGGCAAGCTGACCTTAGTGAGGTGTTTTGATACGAGCAAAAAGAGCCATAATAGCTATTATTCTGTCATATGTTGCATTTATGTTGACACAATATCATGTGATAACATGAAGAATGCGTTGAGTTAAAATGGCTGTGTTTGGAACAGCTGCACACAAGAGAAATTAAGTTTCACTTATTTATTGACATTTTAAATAACGGATCCATGGGCGCCGCTATTATCATCCGACTTCGATTTGTTGAGGTGGGAGTAGTGCGACTTCACTAGTTGGAGCTTCCACTTCAACTGGGGTTCCAGAGCATATTTCTAGCTACAGTATGTGAATGGTTTCTGTGTGCCTCAGTAAAAAATTAGACTCTCACAGCAAAGGCATGGTCTGCGCTGCCACTCATGGTGGTGTCATCAGGGCTGTCCACCGGCGTCTGGCGGGTGAAGCGGCTGTCAAACTGGCTGACATCTTCATCTGATTGCTTGGAGAAGAGCAGGAAAGAACATGATTGACTTTGCGAAGAAAAAAATGGTTGAAGTATTGTTCATGAAGTACAAGGGTGCAGATGTAGTGATGACAAATGACACTGTACCAGAGTAGGTCTGTATGGAGGTTCTATGCGCTTGTTCAGCAGGTCATCCCAGTTGATGTGCCGGAAGAAAGGATGTTTCTGTGAAAGTAACAGGAATTAAATGTTAGGTTTATAGATAGATAGATAGACAGACAGACAGACATCAACACCATTCAACATTCAGATACTAAAATAAATACATGTACGTGTACATGTACATGTCATGTCTAACATTGTCAGACAACCTAAGCAAAACATATTCCAGGCAGACAGGTGGACAACAACACCATTGAATAATAGATACATTCACATTCAGACACGGTCAGACAACAAGCACAACATTAATGACAGTCAGACACTATATACACTTCCAGGAGGGTTCAATGCATTTAATGTTGAAGGTTGTTAAGTGCAGCGATAGCAGATGGAACAAATATTTTGTTGAAGTATGCCTGTCGCCATCTGAGTGTCCTGCACCCATGGCCAGATGGAAGCAGTGTGAATTGTCGGTGGAGGGCCTGAGTGAGATCTCTTGTTATTGAATGTGCGAGGTGTGTGACAGCTTTGAGGCTGAACTCAGTAAGGTTGTGAATGATTCTGGATGCCGTGTGTGCGTGTGATATTTGTTTGTGAGTTTCTGTTGCTGTTGGAGAGCACAGTACACGTGTACATGCACTTTACTTTGATGTGCCTTCTCAAAAGAGGAAAAGTGGATGTGGCCTTTAGCACTTACCTTAATGTCTTCACAGTCACCCTTGCTTGAGCCCAGTCTCGAATTTGGACCCTTCTTTAGTAGCTGAAGAGTGAAGAAAAAAAGTAAGATGGGAAGGGGGGGAGAGAGAGAGAGAGAGAGAGAGAGAGAGAGAGATGGAAAAATGTTTGGGAGGGAAACAGACAGTGATTAGAGAGGATATGAAGGCAAATGGAAGATTGACAATTAAAAAAATATATAACTAGCTATAGGCTTACATTTTGATTAGATAAAATACATTTAAAAAATCCTGACAAATGCATTACAATGCATTTCATGCATATTGGTCATTGCGCAACATGGTCTCACTGCCAACCAAGGGAGGCCATTTGGGAAATGTTACTTGTTATGCTCTTTGTTAAACCAAGTCTAGAAAAGATTTCAAAGTGATGATAATCAGGCTACAGGAAATAAACAGTCATGAACAAACAAACAAAAACAGGTAAGAGACATTAACCACAGAGGAAAAACAAATTCAGAGGTGAGAAATGGCACCCTTTTGATCATGTCGCGGGCGTCCGGTGTGAGGTAGGGAGGGAGGTTGATCTTGCACTTGAGAATCTTGTCAATCGTCTTCTTTCTATTCTCCGCAGTGAAAGGAGGCTGACAGAAAGAAAACAAGGGTAAAGCAATACATACAGTACACTTACATAGACACAAAATCTAATAACACTGACCAATGGAGGACAGCCAATACAGTTGTTTCACTTACAAATTAAGCAAGGCAAGGAGTAACATTGAGGGATCTAAATTAACACCAGCCAACCGGCCTAATGCTGGTAAAATTTAATTTTGCCTAGTAGAAAAGACCAACTTTATAGCCACTTTGACCCATTAGTGAGTGTGTGTTTGACTAGTAAGGTTAACATCTACTAGCCATTTTGGCTAGTAATTAAAAACGTTTATTTAGAGCCCTGGTAACATTGAATTACTACAGGCGATAGACTATAGTCTGTCATAGATAATGTAAAAATATGTCTCGTTTCTGTTAGATTTGTTCCATCACTCACAGAGCCAGTCATCATGTCATACATCAGCGCACCGAGACTCCACCAGTCCACTGCTCTGTTGTGACCCGAGCGCGTGAGTATCTCCGGTGCCCTGACGAATAGAGACAGACAGACAGGTAGGTCAGTGACCTGAGGAATAGACAGACAAACAAACAGACAGGTCATCTATTCTAACAACTCTGAAAGATGAATCATAGCCAACAGCACCTCTTCCCTGGATATTGGACATTTAAATTGAGTAGCATTTCAAACTGATGATATCACTTCAGATGGAAGCATCTGTAATTATATAGTATATAGTGCAGTGCAGCAGTCAGATATTCTCAGATATGAAAAGTGTCTGACAAGGTATACATATTTAATTGTATGGAAGATTAACCTGACATTAAGATGGGGAGTTCTGAGAAACCAGTTGAAGGTTAAGATTGAGCACATCCCAGGAAAACGTGCAGGACAAAGGCTGACTGCAGTTTTTGGCATGAGAAGTCTGCACACTTAAAATCCTTTTTGTTGTCTTATTATTTCATATAAATGACAACGAAAACGATTTTTTAAGTGTATATACTTCTCACTCCAAAAACTACAGTGCTGAGAAACCCCCATGAAGCTTCATCTTTGGCAGAGAGTGTGCGTTCCAATATGCAACCTTGCGTCCTCCACTTGTGCTTGTGGCCTCAAACATGACATCACTGACAACGGCATTATATTTCAATATCTCGCAAAAGTTCAATTGTAAAGTCATTTTGTCATTTGCAAACTGGACGGTGAATGAAGAATAGTCTCCCAAAAAATGTTTTGGCTAGGCTGACAGCGGGGGAAACTGTCAGCGGTGCCAAAAGCACAAGTGGAGGACACAAGGTAGCATATTGGAATCCAACCAAAGACAGCCAAACACGATAGCAGCAATCAGCCAATCATCAGCTGCATAGCTCACTCACACCCTTCATATACTGACCCTCACTGGCTTAAGCTGAGCAGCAAAATGAGCTCAGAGCCACATAGATAAGGAGCCAAGTGTTCTGTTGAATTGAGCAATGTCTGTTATCAGGGAAATTGCTGAGTATGAACAAGCAAGGGGCGAAGGGAGGCACACACTCCAATATATTTTAAAGCATTGTAATAAGCAATCCAAATATGTCATGTCAAGGATAAAAAAACGTTGAAATCACACAATAGTTATCAACAATTAATGTAATTTCGGATATAATATCTCCCAAAGAATTCCCATAGCAAGATTAAGAGTGTGCATAAACGTGTGTGTGTGTGTGTGTGTGTGTGTGTGTGTGTGTGTGTGTGTGTGTGTGTGTGTGTGTGTGTGTGTGTGTGTGTGTGTGTGTGCTTGTGTTTTCTCTCTTCTGTATGTGGAGATTAACTCACATATATTCTATGGTCCCACAGAATGTGTGTGTCACAGTCCCATCATGAATGGACTCCTTGCACAGGCCAAAGTCAGTCAGCTTGATGTGTCCTGAAGATGGGGTACAACACAACACACATGGTCAACACAATGATCACACTGCAGAAAGACTATTGGTTCATTCTTTTGAAACTCAGCTGTCGGTAGACCCGAGGTTGTTCTCCCGACAACCGCTGTAAATGTGTTCTATTGCAACAGCTGGGGACAATAAAAATGACTGAAAACACATATGTTAAACAAACACTGAGTCAGGGTTCCCACTCTAACTCAGATATAAAATTCCATGATTTTCCATGACTTTCCAGACCCAAAAAGCAGAATTTCCGTGACCACTTCCGTAAAAAAAAAGGACGTAAATTATCTTCATCCCTAGAGCCGACGCAGAGCCACCGCCAGACTTCCAGCATTCTAGAATGTTGCACATAACAGCATGAAACCAAACAGTCTCTGTCGAAGCGTTTTAGGATAACCAGTAAGAAACAATGTTATACACCAAAAAAAAAAGTTTCTGCTTTCACACAACTGTTAAGAAAATCCCATGATATTCCATGACTGTGCATGCAAAATGGTAAAATTCCATGACTTTCCATGACTGGAAAAACGTTTATGAAATTCCATGATATTCCAGAAATTCCATGACCCGTGGGAACCCTGCTGAGTACGCCGAGCTGCTCCGAGTTTGAGTTTCGGAACCCCGACTTGAGTACCCGTTCTTTTGCACTTTCCCAAGGCGGAGGTCTGGGTTTCAGACAACCCGAGTTTCCAAAGAATGCACCATACGGTCCTGAACTCTGCATTCAAAAGGAGTAGATGTGTGCACACCCCACCCAATGGATCAGGTGCAGGACAATAGAAGCCTATATCCAGGTAAGGTAAATAAAGTCCGCAACACTGCTTGTCTTCTGTGTTGAATTTAATAGCAAGAGCGCAACACTTAGACCCTTAGGTTTAAATCATTTTGCCTGATGAAGACCTGAGGGTCGAAAAAATGTTGCGCTCTTCCTATCAAATTTAACACAGACAGAAGACAAGCAGTGTTGCAGACTTCCTTTACTCTACCTGAACTCTGCACAAAGAGAGATTATTTCTCTTTCACACACCTTGGTGGTTCAGCATGATGTTTTCCGGTTTCAGATCTCTGTATATGATACCGTTGGAGTGGAGATGTCCAAGGGCTAGTGTTATTTCACCCAGGTAGAAGCTGATGAAGCAAAAAAACATGATAAATAAATGAGTCCAGCATTTACTTAACTGACTGACTGACTGACTCAATGAAGCATATAAGAGATATCATATCAACATGTACTATACAAAAAATGAACAGTAGTCTTGATTTCATGCAACTTAATTCCAGTGTCGTGTATACATGGGTTCTAGCTGTTTTGTATACATGGCAGTGCCGACTAGAAAACAGGTTCTAACGACGCACTATACTGGTCCAATGGAACTTAAAATGTTAAACACCTAGCCACGTAGCATTTTGGGATTCCTGACTGCGTGCGCAGCCGGGAAGAATCAAACCATACGAACTCATGTATAAATGAATCACGTCTTTTCAAAGTTAATGCTTGTGGGGGTTAACAGGGCACAGAAGGGAGAAAGAGCATTTTTGAAAAGCACATGAGCGGAAGTGCAAAGAACTTACGTTACACTGTGTGAATACAACACAATTTGATTAAAATTAGCATTCAATATCCCGCGTGTATGCATATCAAAGAGAGATAGATGGTGAAGAGGCAGCCTCTCAGCGTTGTTTATGTATGTGAATTTGTGCTATATTTCTATTTCTCCATGCTCTCCTTAATTATTTAGATTTACAATTGTTTATATACCTAATTCAATGTTCAATATCATTGGTTGTTGACAATGGGGTGTGGAAATGGGTGTATGGGCATTTAAGTGTGGTTACACATTGTTACACTGTTGCACACTGAGGAAGACACACGCCGAAACGCGTCCCTTTTCACAGCCAATGAAACCTTATATCCTTTCCATGACATGAAGAGGGGTTTCCTCACCAAGCTGTGTCTTCCATGAAGATTCCCTCTTTTTCCAATTGCATGAATAGCTCCCCTCCTGAAAACCACAACAGCAAACACAATAATACATTTCAGACATAGATAAGGGAGGTGGTGTGGTGACACAATTTCAGGTGACGACCAGCTGTTGGTTCTGTCTGTAGATAACACAATCTCCACCCTCACAAGAGGCAAATGCAACATCCTCACATTCCAGTGTTTAATTCCATACAGACCCCATGGCCCCTTACACCTAGCTGTGTGAAATGACCATCATAAAACTGGGCCAGGAGCCAATTGCAAACAGTTTCTCTGAAATTAAACTCCAACACTGAACAAGCAAAATCAATACCATCACAGTTCTAGAGCTGCTCATGAGAGAAATGTGTCTCCCCTTCAGACCGATCTTTTAACTCTTATAACTTTGCCACAACCAAAGGATCCTTTTCGCACTCACCACTGAGACATTCCAGAATGAGGTAAAGCTTCCCTCCAGTCTGAAAGGCATACCACAGTTCCACTATAAATGGGTGCCTCACTGTCTCCAGAATCTCTCGCTCTGCACGAGTGTGTGCGGTGTCTTTCGCATTGCATTGGATCTTAGCCTAAGGAGGGCAAATGCAAAATTAAGAAAATAATACAGAAGTTAGAACTATATACTGTAGAAAATATCAAGCTTTCATAAATAAATGAAAAATCAATCAAAACAAAATGTATACCTTTTTTAACACCTTCATAGCAAATATTTTGCCCGTCTGCGTTCCCTGAACTTTCCTCACTTGGAAGACCTGTCCAATACACAAAGCTGTAAATCAATGCTTTGTGTGCAAGGTATTGTTGTGACATTAAAATAATAAGGAAAAATCCGCACACTGCTGCTGCTCACCGATTTATTCAACGCGATGTTTCGTAACATTGTGTTTAATAAATCGCTGAACAGCAACAGTGTGCAGATTTTTCCTTCTTCTTTTACGCGTCTTTGTTTGATCCGGCACCTGTTTTACTGGATGTGCGAACATCCCTCACACTACTATTGTTGTGACATTAAACACAACCTGGGCCAGAAGAGGAAACTGTATATTTAATTGTTGTTGTTCACTTGTTTGATAGGCATACTCATCACATACCCTCATTTATACACACCTTGCCATAGCCTCCTTTACCCAGTACAGTGAGCAGTTCAAAACAGTCTGGGCCCACCCTTTCGCTATCTCTGTTCACACTGGCACTGGTGAGCTCCACCTCCTCCGTTTGAACCCTGAAGGTGAGAGATTAAAATGAACATATGGACGGACAATTCAGCCCATATTTGATCCAAGCATGTAAAATACATACTGTTCAACTTCTGTGACGGTGAAGTCATACACTTCTTCCTAAAACAGGCAAAAGGGGGGGGAAACACAAGTCAATGGCTTCAGTTTCAAAAAGCAAGACATGTAGCTAAAACGTTAACCAAACTTCACGTGCTGTGTTACCTCTACATCACTGGCGTCTTCTGACTCCAGGTCGATGTCAAACACCCCAGCCATCCTGTGAAACGTGACGAGAATGGATCCCCCAATCAGTTTTGTTGAGTATGAAACACACCTGGTACAGTGTATGTACAGTGTATGCTACGTGCTGAAGCTAAAGGTTTAATTAATGGCCAAGATTATGACAGATCGGTGGAAGTCAATGTTATGCAGCCTATTGTTAAACCACAGCAGACACGCAAACATGATCAGCAAAAACTGAAGTGATGTTCTATACACGCCTGGATTGTCTTCTTAAACAGTGAAGCCAATACATTAATACCTAGCGATTCAGTAAGGAGACGTCGAAAGACATTCAATGCCGAGACTGTTGAGTAAATTCGCTTGCACACTCATGTAACTGACTAGTAAAACAAGATTGAGGCCAACCAGTTATGGGCTACTAGCTTGTCAGTGTGTGACACCGATTAGTCATGAGGCAAACAAAACACAAACGTTTACGCCCAAGCTTCAGCTGAAAGCCACGCTGTATTTGACACACCACTCATTATCAAGGCATTCTCCTTACATTCATGCCTGCGTTTGAAAGTTCTTGAAATCAGGCGTGTGAGACATGATTAAACCATAATGTTTGCGCACAGCGCATGACAGCCAATAATTGAATGGTTCAATGTATTGTGACATTCTTTCTGGCTAGCTAGCTAGTTAAGTTAACTCGCTAACTGATAGATGGCACGTTCAACTCACCTTCATCTGCTGTCTTGAACAACCACCCTGTATTCGTTGTCACCTGATGCCCTCTATCAAATAAATATTGACGGAATAATGTACCTTTTATGCACGTGTTGCTATTCCGGCATACTTTGGTCTGCTGTGGACTCCGCGGAACTTCTGTCACTAACCCATTGAAAGTACGTCATCAATAGTTGACCTCGCGCTCTTGTGTCAACTGTCTCAGCCAGAGTGACGTCCCATCTAGCCAATGTAGCATCTTTGCCTTAGAACAGTTACAGCAATGTGGCCAATGTAACAAGTTATAACAATGTAACAAAGGCACGCGTTGAAATGTTACATTGTGTAATCACCCCCTTCCTCCTACTTGTTTCATGTGTTTCCATAAGGGGCTGATGGGACGATTACGCTGAGCAACATCACCTCCCCTGACTGAGAGAGTCTCTCGACTGACTTTTTTCTTTCTTTCTTTCTATTTTTTGGTGATTGTTTTGTCCCGTTTTGTCTCTGTCAGGCTGTAGTTTCCAGGACATAGCCTAACATTTTCCCTGCTTTTGTTACTCCCACAGATGCACTTCCAAAACCTCGGGCTCCCAGTAGAGTGCCATCATTGTCTTACTGAGATCCAGCTGACCAGCTGTTTACCTTTCAGGGAACAGGACACGAGGTGAACACAGTGACATGATTTCATCATCAGAGGATAGACCTAATCATTAATTCTTGTCTCTGCTGAATGGACATGTGTTTGATTCCCATGTGCAAACAGGACATTGACATAGCAGAAATTGTACTCTTCACTAACTAACCATAGTCTAATAGCTTAGCTCCAAAATATAAAGGAATCGTTCAGTTTGTGATACAAGCATGAAAATTGGTACACATAGGGCCTATAGCCAAAGGCATTCCAAAAAGAACTGGATATGGAGCAATCGTGAATTTTCAACATGGTGGCCATGGCAGCCATTTTTCCAGCAACAACAGTTTTCTTGGATATAATATAGGCTAGTTTAGACATAGTTTACCATTCATACCACTTGGTAAATGTAATATGGATAATTGAAAAGTTGTCATGAATATTCAAGATGGCTGCCATTTTCAAGATGGCTGCTGTCACTTGTATGATTTATCTGATAAAGATGATATCGGTGTCAAATCAGTCATTTTTCATGATGCAGAATTCTAATTTGGGACTTTGGAATTAACCAGAAGCTTCCTTTTATCTCATTCTATACTTGATATACAGTATAGTATCACTGTTTCTTTAAAAATGGCAGCCCATGTCAGATAGTCTACAATAGTGGAATCTGTCAAGGGTTTTTACCATTACGGAACTGACAAAAGCACTTTGCATGGTGTTTCCTTAGGGTATATGCTGTAATTCTAGCCTAGGAGCCCTCAGGAAAAAAAACTTTCTACTATGTCATACACAATATGTCATGTTGTGTAATGCATTACATTGTTATTACATGACATTATACTTAGCTGACAATGTTAATATAGTCCCGAACTCAGCAGAGATGAAAGGGCAGTAGTAGTCTGCTTGACCAGATTGATGAAAAGTACAAAAATGCACATAGTAGTGGTGTGCATTGGCACTGCCCTCAAGAGTCGTTTATGATTTGGGAGGTAGCGATTCCATTCAATTCCATTCCATTCAACAATGCATTGCAATGCATTACATTTCTATTGAAAGCAAAGTAAATGTTTCATCAGTCATGATGAGGCAATACAAGTAGTCAGATACTGAGCAACATTTTATTGGTTGTTTTCTGTATCAGTCTTGCAGTTTTCAATGCTTTGAAGTGCTTTTATTAATTTAACATTCATTTGCTCCTGAAATATCCACGGAAGTAATTGAAACTTTACAAATTTGCCGCATCGATTATGGAACTTGCCGCATTGAATTGAATTTTCCATGCCCCACATTGCATTGCATTACCGAATATATTATTGTAGTACATGGTGTGAAAGTATAAGTCTGTGCTTACATGCTTGACAGCAAATGTACCATTGTGAACGATTTGAGAACATTCTTGGTCTGAATTCAACTGAACATTTCCCACACTAAAACTATGGTGAGAATAGACGACTGCTGCTAATGCTTGCTCAGTAGTATCTGAATGGGGAAGTGTCAGTGCAAGATTATGTCCAAGCTGGTTCTCCATCCTTTATTTTCCATAACAGATATTTTTTATTTGTATGAGAGAGGGTAAACGACAGGACCTCTCCATATGTATGAAGAACCCATAAGATCACCTAATTCTACATTCTCACAAGTAGCATTGTGCACATATTGAGTGCATTTCAGCCATCTTTAGAATGGCATTACAGATTACTCAATATACATGTAGGCTACAGTATGTCTTCAGTTCAAATTAAATGGAAATGTTTTCTAAGTAGGTGTTGAGTAAGTAGGCAGAGGTCAATTGTTTTTTCCTGAATTTGCAAACAAGTCCTCATCTAGTAATTGTGTCACGAGTTGCATTACAGTTAGCTCAGTAATCATTGAGTACCGGTAATTCAATTGCTACTTCAAAACTGACAGCTGATGGACAACATGTACCGTAGGTCGCCACCCTTACCCACAGGAGAAATATCTGTATAACACAACAATTCTCATATGGTATTATAAAAGTAAATCATTACCACCAGTACTCATTTTCTTGATATGCAAGGCACACAAATAGTCTGGGAGGAAAGATAGTCTACCATAACCCCCCCCCCAAACAAAATGCCACATGACTTTTGTTAACCTTCAAGATTTTGTTTGGCAACAGTAACATAACTCATTCCCACTACACTTTGCTTTCTATTGTACATGACCTCAGAATGCTCTACATGTTTCAGTTCTATAATTGTACAGTACAGTACAGTAGGCCTACAGTACAGTACAGTGCAGCACAGTACCGTAGCATACAGTACGGTGCAGTATAGAAAAGTACAGTAGAGTACAGTACAGTAGCACACAGTACGGTGCAGTACAGTATAGTACAATAGTATACAGTACGGTGCAGTATAGAAAAGTACAGTACAGTATAGTACAGTACAGTACAGTAGCATTCAGTATGGTCAGAGATTTTGATAGGAAGGTGAGATGGGACAGCCATGTAATCGTACATAGAAATTAACGGTGAAGATTCGTAATGCAAATATGGCGTCTACCCGCACATCTCCCGCCTTTCTGGTAACGAGCCAATGTGCCTGCTGAGCTGCGGTGCCAGTGATCCAATCATCTGGCTGCATCGGCGCACGCGAAATGATGCGCATGCTCAGTTGTGAAAAGCCGTTGCTCTCGTGCCGTTACGGAACTACTGCGCCTGCGCTCTGTCAAAAAAAACATGAGAAAAGTGGCTTAAAAAGCTTTGTTTTGACTCGTATAACACAACCAAGCAGTCTAGATTGATGAGTTTTTCACGGTGGTTTCAACCATATGGTTTTCACAACTGCTGGGTTCTTCCCTGTCCTATACTCAGTTTCCCTGTTCATTTTTCCCATTGACTCTCAGATCTGGTCTGCATAATCGCGAAATAGCACCCCGAAGGCTTCAACAAGATGGCCGCCATCTGTCCCGTCTCGATCTAAACCGTCTCTGGTATGGTGCAGTAGTACAGTGTAGTACAGTACAGTAGCATACAGTACGGTGCAGTATAGCAAAGTACGGTACAGTACAGTATTTCACATTACAGTACAGTACAGTCTAGTAGAGTATAGTACAGTACAGTACAGTAGCTTACAGTATAGTGCAGTACAGTACAGTACGGTATTTCACATTACAGTACAGTATAGTAGAGTATAGTATAGTACGGTCCAGTACAGTTATGGGTCGTAAGGAAGTAACATTCTAAATGTCAAGCTTTTTTCAGCTCCGTAACGGTAATGGCCTTTTTTTGATAATGGCGGCCATCTTGAATATTCATGACAACTTTTAAAGTATCCATAAGACATTTACCAAGTAGTATGAATGGTAAATATGTCTAAAATGTCATATTATATCCATTATTAGTAAGAAAACTGTTGTTGCTGGCGGACATTTTGAAAAATGGCTGCTATAGCCACCATGTTGAAAATTCACGATGGCTCCATATCCAGTTCTTTTTAGAATGCCTTTGGCTACATGTGTATCAATTTTCATGCTTGTATCACAAACTAAACCATTGTTTTGGTTAGCCGCTTCACTATAAGAAAGTGTGCTTATTGGGTTCCAATGTGCATCCCGATATTAACCAAACAATGCCTTACGTATGTTAATGGAATCATTGTAGTAGCCTACATTTAACTGTTTGTGAAGCTGAGAACATGGGTTCAGCAGTCAACGCTTACAGAACAGTTCAACGATTTAGGTCATCACCGTGGTCAGATAGAGTGGCATATTGCAAATTAACTTATAACTCATACCTACGTTGACTAAAGAAGGGGTTAGGCTACTGACAAGGGTGTCACAATTCTGGATTATGGTAACGTGCTATGCCATGTGCTAGGTAGCCTATATCCTCCTGACTACCAGGTGGGAAAATGTTGCAGAATTACTATTTTTTAACTTCCCCAATTGTTTGAAGGGCAATGAGGATTATCCCAGCATTTTGTTATTGTTGTTGTAAAGATATCATGAGATATTTCCAACTTAGGGTTGACTAACTTTAGTTATGATGTGGGGGAAAACATCTCTGGAAACCACAGGTTTTGATCTGTATAGTATGAGGGCATGTTCATTTTACTCTTCCTTTCATTTGTGGATGGAATATTGTCCACAAAGTTGACACACACACACACATTCACATTGTAGTCAGGCTACACAGTGGATGACGACTGGATATCAGTGAAGAGCATTCTGCTTTAGCCTGATAAACCAGCCTAAATGTGAGATTGGATTTGTAATTTAGTCTGGCCCCGATGAATAGTACATCCGAAGATTATTGATGAGAACAACCCGTTGTCTTTCAAACCGTGCCTGTGCCTATAGGCCAGCGCTTTCTCAACGTTGCGAGCTTCGTCGTCACTCCCTCAAAACCCCGCCCGCCCTCTTTGATTCAAAACAAATCTCTGCGTTGTGAATGGTTTACCAGATTCTTGGCAAGCCTGGCAGACCACTCAAAGGATGCGAGGCCAGACCACTCGCAGCCAAAAAAAAATGGCGTCCAGCAGGTAGCGCTGGTTTACTAGGCTAGTTCTGCTTGCCAGTCTGCCCGTCTGCCAGTCTTGCAGTCTCCCAGTATTAGGTCTAGTTATGGTGTATGGTGAAAAAAGAAAGTGCCAAAGACGTATGACGTGCATACAAGAATGTGAGTATTTACAGCCAAGTCATAACTGCAACATTAGGTGCAATGGACATTCAAATTACATGAGCATGGCACAGGAATAATAGTAAAAAGCTGGTCTGAAACCAACATATCCGATCAAGCATGAAAACATATCCTGGCTACAGCCATAATAAATGCACTTTGACAAGTTGCTGAGTCAATGTTTAATGTATAATAAACAGGTCTCACCAAGCCATGAAAGCTGAATAAAGTAACTACAGATGTTGACCACAACAGTCCTTCTGGCCTTTAGTGCAGACCAGCTGCTTGATTTGAGTTGTGATTCTGCCATTTTTCAAACAATGGGTGAACTTGTTTTACTAACTACCTATATCGGTAAAGTCTTTCCAAAAGCTGCTGAATTGAAACTCACTTCACAACTGGCCTTCTTAAATCTTTAAATATACTGTTAACTTCGCATGGAGCTGAGGCAATTGAGCATTCAGGAAACAAAACAACCACACATTTTTTTCCAGAGAACACATCAGACCACTAGGGGTATTTTCCTGTTTATGACCAGGGGTGCCGTACAGGGGGGTAAAGTGTGACTGAGTCACTAGGGCCCCATGTACATAGGGGGCCCACACAGTGTGTGATTTATGTAGATATATGGTTGGGGGCGGGGGCTCCATTTGAGCTGATTGTACATAGGGCCCACAATTTGCTGCTACGCCCCTGTTTATGACAACCATAGGTTAGTGGTCATTTGTTCCGCTTTGCACACCTACAACTTAACACTTCTTTCATTTCCCTGAAACAACGACAGCCCTGAAGATGATGTGGTTTTTAATCACTATTTTAGGTAAGCTCACTATTACACTTGTGTTGTCAATTATTGCCTATTATGATCCTTCTAAACCTTCTTTTTCATCATATTTTATTGAAAGAGGAATTGTTGCCTCTAAAACACAAATCCATTTTTATTTTATGCAGGCTACAGTGTGAGGATGTCGCATGGGGCATTTGAGAGAAGACTTGTGTCTCTGGGGGATACAGTTAAAATCGAGTGCAACAGATCCTTCTACAGTGACATTACTTGGTTAAAGTTGACAGATGGCCAATTACCCAACGTATTGGTGACTGGTTTTAACTTTCATAATGGAAATGTAACCATCATCTCTCCAGACCAGCAACATCTCTGGGGGGATGTTAGTGTCAAGAACAGAATTGTGGCACTGACTGTCAAAAATATTACTGCCGATCACCTGGGTCTGTACCTCTGTGCAACAACAAAAGACAAAGTGCTAATATTTGGTACAGGAGTCCTTCTATACGGTAAGAATAATTTCAAATGCTTTGCTTAGGATTTATTGACGTAAAATTAAAAGTGGCTTCATAGCCGTATCCCATTCAAACATTTCTCTTGTAGTGTCTGGAGATGAAAATTCACGAAATGTACATGAAGTTGATGAGCCACCTAAAGATTGTGATAAAGGTAGGTTCCTCTCTGGCTTTTTAAACATTTTTCACATCAACAATTGCTATGTATTCACAATTATGTAATCACTAATGTATTGTTAAATGTAAATGAATCCTCTAGTGTTGCTGTTCCACATATGTTAAGTAAATGCTTACATTGGTTTTGGATTCAGTTTGTACGGTATAGCAAAATTAATTCAATGTCTAATGCTGTCAGGACTTGCACTGCCCTCCACTGGCAGCTCTCTGCCCCTGGCCAGACGAGTCTATGTGGCGGTGTACGCATGCGCTGTGCTCATCATGGCTGGCGCCACTGCCATTGTTCACATCCTCAGCAGGAAAAAGAGAAGGCAATAAAACGGACATGTCTACAAATCATGTTGTGCAATTTGCAACTATGACTGTATTTGAATCTACTCACACGATTTTCCAATTGGTTGAGATATTTTATGAGTAACATTTATCTTTTTTATGTTTTAGTAGCCAAATTCTTTTTTCACTTATTGTATGACATCATTCAAGTCTCATCACTGTAATAATGGAAAATACTGTATGTTCTAATTCATGAGACATAAATGTGATATATGTTAATGTTAAAATTATTATATGATGGGACATTTTGTAAAAAAAAAACAAAAAAACAATTCCTTTACTGATATCCCAAATTATGTAATTTGTTATGTAATGTTATTTCTTTCAAATAAAAGTGTACTTTTTATGCAGACTTGTTTCTGTTCAGATTTGGCATTATCCAGGCTCTTGTATTCAATGTCATAATAGGTGTAATGATGGAATTGTATAAAGGTGAAAGGGACTTCAGATTTGGATACAAATTTTATTTGCAACTTTATGTCCCTATATGAATTGTCTTGGAGTTTTGGCGGGACTCCAACATGCCATGCCATGCCATGCCATCCTAGCCTGGCCAATGCCTTCAGAATAGCATGAAGAAGAGACATCATCAATAGAAACTCAATGAAATCGACGACAACAAAAACTCAGATTTACACTAGGAAACTTTTCTGGCTGTGCATTTTTGCTCTGTTGTTCTCATGTCATGTTGGCCATGCACATTCATCGAGGGTGATGATACAAGTGTTCCAATAAAGGAATGGATGCCGAGTCAGCTGACAGTAGGTCACACAGACATTTTCTCTGTAGTTTTTAAGTATTGGGACTTGTACGTATCTATGCACACTGGTCCGCCCCTCACTCATTAACAATTTTTGCAAACATATTGCACTTTTAAAATTATCTTATTTGATACAAGCACTGTTCCTGTCTGTGTTTCCGATGTAGGCCTATGGCTGAGCAAAACACATCTAATGATGATAGGCCTACAGTCATGGCCGTAGCCAGCTATGAGGTCAGGGAGGTCCGGACCTCCCTAATTTTTCAGGGAAAATATATATATTTTTTTAACCCATTGATGCTGGATACTGGCAACATTGTCCAAGGTGCCTGGAGCACCACTCAGGTTCAGGATCATTTGAGATTTTTTTATTAAACGTTTTAGAGCTGGAGAAGCACATTCCAATTCAAGTCTTAGCTTTTAAAAGTTGCCCTGAGCCTATAAAAACCTAAAATACCTCAGAAGCACATAAAAACTACAACCAATGTCAACTAATGTCAACGTGCACATCATGGACCTCCCTAATTTCAAAATCCTGGCTACGGCCTTGCCTAGAGTAGCCCAAGTGCTCTGTTATCCAAAATGTCTTACAGTTAGGCTACATGGATAGGCTTACAGTAGGCCTACCTGAGTAATGTGGGTCAATGTGGGTGCCACACAGACGCTTCAGCTATGGATGAAGGTATAGGACATTCCATGACCCAAGTCCCATACAGTCCTAACACAGAAGGAGGCTGTCTTTCTTTAAAAATCTGATAGGCGTACACTGGAGTGGAGACATACGATTTCGAACTGTGGTCTTTTTCAGACCCCTATACGGATTGGATTCATCTTAAAGGTGTGTAAGATTTTGGTAACAACACAATAACCTTCCGCATAAATGGTTAACTAATGGTTAGCTAATGGTTTGTTGTGCATCTACAATAATATTACAAGCGTCGATATATCATTATTAAATCAATTAACACTTACTAAACATTTGCTGATGCCAATAATATACTAGTGCTGCATGATATGGAACAAACTATAATCACGATTATTTAGATCAAAATCACGATCATGATTATTAATCGCGATTATGCAGCAGAGCTTATGCCCCCCACCAGGGGCGGAGCTGTAGGGAGGGCGAGCAGGGCACTTGCCCCTGGGCCCAGGGCCCTCCCGTATTGGTGGCGGGGGCCCTTGTGAGCTTGGTAGAGCTGTATAGGGGGCCCGATAAGTGCCTTGCCCTGGGGCCCGGTGTGCAATTGTTCCGCCACTGCCCCCTACCTCAATTTCCGGGGCGACATAATAATACTTTAGGCCTACCATTAGTTAACATTAGTTAACCAATTAGCGGAAGGTTGTTATGAAGTGTTACCAAGAATTTTGGTTGTTTATTTCCTGAATTCATGCTACCCATTCACTGAAGTTACATTTTTCATATACTTACCACCAGCAGCAAATTCTAAGTATTTGTTAGGCCTATGACTGGGAAAATTGCACTTTTCATAAATGAAAAGGGGTCTCTTCTCCATAGTCCGCCATTTTGAATTTCCAGAAATAGAAATTTTAACTGCTAAAACTACAGTACTTTGGCCATACTAGTAAATAGGGGCCTATTAGTTTATTACTTTGTAAGCATTCATGAAAAGATCAAATTTGGCAATAGGCAACCCAGTTTCAATGATCAGCATAATAGCAGTAGGCCTACCCATTCTGGACACATTCTACACAGTGCACCTTTAATTGCAATCATATAGTCCTAAGGATACACAATGCAGATTAGCAGCTAATCAGTGCAAAAGCAGATTTCATAGCATGCAGTATTTAGCCCTAGAGATAAATGCATTAAGCCTATTCTAGAATTTTAAAAAATATTATTTTTTACTTCCGGGACATTAGCAGCCAATCCCTGGTGGTCTAGTGGTTAGGATTCGGCGCTCTCACCGCCGCGGCCCGGGTTCGATTCCCGGTCAGGGAAGGGAATGTTTTTTGTTCAAGAAAGAAGCTGTTCATCTCACGAACTTCTCAAAATGACCGGGGAGAGAAAAAGCAAACATCGACGCGCTCATAGCGAGATAGTCAGTTTTAAGTAGTAGCATACACATTCTTTACAATTATTGAGTTCTGCCAGTAGTTTCGTCTCTGTAGGGACCAAGTAGTCAATTTGTCTATCGTCATGGCCATCTTTAAAACTACTATTTAAAAAAATGTTTTCATTTTTCTGTTTCTCTTATAAAAAATCTTGCTTGTGTGTTCAATGTAAGCCCACGAAATGTGTCCTCGGGTTACATGACTTGTAAATAATTGCTATGTTCTTTTGGTAACACAAGAGGGCGCAAGAGAAGGCAAAATGAGATGCGTACCGGTATGTTCAAGAATTGTATAGTATTTTGACCAGCCGCACTTGAGACATTTTTATGCGTGAGGTTTTCACATGCACAGTCCGCTGTGGCTCAACCCAACTGGCAGATAGTCAAGTTCCTTTGTTCTCTGTAATAAATCTTCAATATGAGAGAAGTCGTCAGCCTCCTTGCTTACGTATCGTCAGCAGGACCACTCTGCTGATAAAACTCAACAGCTTGTCTGTTTGTGAAGCACTACATGGTGATAATTACATGGTATGTATAGTCTTATGGTATGTACATACGACCATTACAATCAAATTGATGTGAAATTCTTTCATGCGCATGCCCGGCTAGCTCAGTCGGTAGAGCATGAGACTCTTAATCTCAGGGTCGTGGGTTCGAGCCCCACGTTGGGCGAATACTTTTAATCTCTGCGAAGTTGTTAGTCATAGTACAGTGTTGCTTGTCCCATACCAACCAGCCGGTCTACGAGATTCCTACAGGTCTTTGTACATATACGTTGTACACATACACTTGCATGCATAATAGTTGAAAACAATGTTCATTATAGCATTGAAGCTCCTTAAGGACTGGATTTGGGAGTGATAAGGATCCTTTGGCACACTCTATGACAAGGATAGCACAGGGTATGAAAGGAATAGAGGTAGTTTGGAAATAATCTTGGCAAGATAGGGAACCATACCTACCCACAAGTAAGTTTAACTGCACATTGGCCAGAACTGTTCCTCACTTCTGGTACAACACAATATACCATCTCCACTGCATTAATTGGGTTAAACAATTTCAATTTCAAATACATATATTAGGAAGTCCAAGAGATGTTCAAAGCGAAATGATGTATGCGGTTCATTCCTTTGGAACAACCAAGTGTACATTGGGAAACGGAATAAGAATAACAAAACTTCACAATTTTCATTGACAAAATATGGCTGTTCGATGAGATTCATAATAAAAAAAACCCCTCACAATTTCATAAAATAAGAACATGGACAGTTGTGTTTCAGCAATAGGACTCGTTTATTCTTACAGGGTGGAGCACCATTCCGAAATTGAAAACAGTAAATGTGAGAGAGAAGCACTTGAAAACATAACTTAACATCTGTTTATAAAAAATATGTGTCCAACTTGTATGTTATAGAATGATACAAGTTACCATTAGTGTTCAGTTATATTCTTACCATTTTGCTACGAAAAATAAATGTTTTAGTAATAATAATAATAATAATAATAATAATAATAATAATAAAAATAATTATACCCGTAACAATGGTCTGTGTCAATTGACAGGTAATTGTATTAACTGATACGTTGTTTATCTATTGCTGAGGTAGTACATGAATTTGTAGTAATGCGATTAACAACTGTATCTGATCACTCGTCAAACTAAAGAGCAATTTTGACATAACCTTGTTTTGCTGCGGAATACCCTGAAAATCTAACACACTAGTTTCAGGACCGCTTTTATTTATAGGTGATAAACAGAACCCATATTTGTCATCTTCCTTACATCTTCCACAGCAGGCTTCATAGCTAAAAGCAGTCTTGATTACTGTACCTTGTCCTTGAGGGGTTATTTCATTTATCCCAAAGCCGGTTGGCGGTTCGACTCCCGACCCGCCAGGTTGGTGGGGGGAGTAATTAACCAGTGCTCTCCCCCATCCTCCACCATGATTGAGGTACCCCGAGCATGGTACCGTCCCGCCGTACTGCTCCCATTCGTGCGGCATTGGGGGCGGGTGCACGGGCGAGGGCATAAATGCAATTTTCTTGAGTGCAGTGTGCACTTGTGTGCTGTGGAGTGCTGTGTCACAATGACAACGGGCGTTTGAGTTTCCCAGTTGGGCTTTCATAGCTAATAGCAGTCTTGATTACTGTAACTGGTCCTTGAGGGGTTATTTTTATCAGTATCCCCATTTTCCCTGGGATTGATGGGAACTGCTACACTCCGTCTTTGAAAAAGGAGTCCGCCCTTACACATGTAAGGTCTCTCTCCTGGGTAATTTTTTTATCAGTATGGGAACTTTTACCATCTCATGGGATCAACAGAACCCATGTTTGGCATCTTCCCCACATCTTCCACAGCAGGCTTCATAGCTAAAAGCAGTCTTGATTACTGTAACTTGTCCTTGAGGGGTTAGTTTCTCCGTATGGGCAGTGTCCCTCTAATAGATATTGCTACACTCCTCCACATGCAGAGGACTGCTGATGAGTGCGCAGGTTGCAGATCCATGCGAAGCGTTTTCCACAGCGGCCACACGTGTATGGTTTCTCTCCTGTGTGTACGCGCTGATGCTTCTTCAGGTTGCCGGCCTCCGAAAACATCTTCCCACACGTGGCACAGCGAAATGGCTTCTCTCCAGTGTGCACGCGCTGGTGCGCCTCCAGGTTGGACTGTCCGGCGAACGCCTTCCCACAGAATCGGCACACGTACCTTTTGCTCTTCATCCGTTCCATGGGTGGAAATAAAATCTGTGCTGCTGCTGGCTGCGACGGGCCAACCAAGGACTTGCTGCTAGCCTGTGCTGCCGCTATGGCGGAGGGGCTGAACCTAGGAAAAGGTGTTACTGGATTTAAGCTGACCCGTTGTTGTTGTAGTTGGGAAGGAGGCGGGCACGTGCTTGTGGCGGTCTCCAGGCGCACGGCGCCAGCGTGAAGCCTACGTCGGGCCAGCAGCTGCTCTCCACGCGCCATAGCCAGCGAGTGCCATGCGGGGAGTCTGGCATTGTTGCCCACTGCTGCGATCCCTTTCTCTGGCCTTAGGGTCCTCTGTGAACCGCCTGTGGAAGATACATTGTGATTGTTGCCAGTTCCCCTTGATGAGCCCCCACCAACAGCAGCCACAGCTCTTGACTGAGGCCCTGAATGAACCAGAAGGCAGTCCTGGTCCTGGTCTTGGTCCGGGTCTGGCTCGGTGGAGGAGTAGGAACAAGAGGGCTGACCCGGCTCAGCTTGGTCCTCTGTGGCCCAGCAGGAGAACAGACTGTCCAGCTCCATGGGCCTGTCGTACAGAGCATAGTCAGACTCCACCTCTGCACCGCTGCCGTCTCTCTCCAAGCCCTGGGCTGCTGCATGACTCTGAATGTTGTCCCCATCTGGCATGTCATCGGCGCCCGTCAGGTCCCAGATAGTGCCAGACGAGACCGCTGTGGTACATTTTGGGGGCAGCTGTTTCTGCTGCGCTTGTGTTCCTCCGGTTTCTCTGAACACTACAGAGTCCTCAAAGCCTTAGAAGAAAAATAAGAAAAGCGTTTGTAGAAGTTGTTCATGAGGTCTGCATGCAGTACCAGATAGCACCAGTATCTTAAAGACAGCACTCCTGCAAGAGATATTCTTAGCGGAAAAATAGTAGCAAAATATGTTGCAGCATGCCATACCCTGAGGGACAGTGAGAGTATACAATTAATTATTTCAGGTTTGTGTGTGTGTGTGTGTGTTTAACGTTCTTGATGCAAGTGTGTGTATGTGTGTGTTTAATATTCTTAACACATATGCTTAATGTTCTTAATTGACCATAATGTTCTGTTACCCACTTTTATTTTATCTGTAAGCTTTGGCAACACTGTTACCGATAGTCATGCCAATAAAGCCATTGCAAGTGGCTGATCAAATCGCGCGTGTTAATAATCTATGATGGGTACATGACCTGAATGGCTTTTGGGAGCCAACACTTTTGAGGGATCAGTGGAAGAATCAGAGTGTTGCCCGTTGTAGTTTAAAGTTTAAAGTCAGGGTTGTGGCCAGAATTGGCATTGCAACTATGCTACCCATTGCCAGATTTGCTCTTTTCATGAATATTGACCAGGTAATAAACAATGATTTACTGGTCTGACCAAAGTAGTTTAGTAAGTGTTGCAGGTAAAGATGTTCAACATGACAGACACTGAGAAGATCCACCTTTCTATGTATGAAATGTTTCATTTTCTCAGCTATAATAAATTCTTAGAAACTGATGGCGGAGGTAAATACTTGTGAAAAAGATAACAGCATAACTCCTGAAGTTAATGACTAAAAAAAATTACACACTACCTTTGAGGCTAATAATATGAGTACTACCTTCTGCTCTGACTTGCGCTCCTGCTGGTGGGGCAATGTTAGCAGCCTCTACCCCAAGTTTTTCCTCTTCTTTGGGCAGCTCCCGCTTCCCAGACTGTATTAGATGCAGAAAGCCACAATTTAATTCACAATCTTTATATCATCACTCCCCTCTGTTGGGAAAGTATAGCAATAGGATCTCAGAATCGATACTTGAAAACAAATTGTTGTACCACACAAAGTACAAAGTACCACACCTCCAATGAACTGATCTCGGCCGGTGACACTTGTGACTCCATTGAGGCGTGCTCTGCTCCCGAGTCCCCAGTGCTGGACTCCACCACTCCTGAGGGCATATAAGGGGCCAGATCATTAATGACTAGACTTGGAAGAGGTAGGATTTCACACAACAAGGGTATAGTAGTTGGTTATGTTGGTTGTATCTTGTATAGTGACATCAAGCCATTTAACCATTGCTGGACACATTTATGAATCGAATACAAAAAGACAGCCTGTTGTGGCTTGACTGAGTTTAGTTCTCACCCTCTTGTACACTAAGCCCTCTCCTATTACCCTCCTGGTCATCTTCTGGGCTCTCTTCTTTAATAAAGAGCACATCCGGCTCTCCTTCCTCCAAATCTTCCGCCTGAAACAGAGAACACAGGCATGCAACCATCATAAAAAGAACACGTATAAAATTGATCATCACTTCGATTGGCTTTCACTGTGCTAGGATGCCCGGGGTCAAAACTCATGTGTGTTCAAGGCATCAGGCTGTACCTGTGCAAGTACCGAATGTACCTGCACTATACCAATACCTTGCCAGGTAATATACCGTGTTCCAATTGAATGGATTGAGCCTCCCCTCGAATTACAGAGCAAGTGAAACTCTTGTATAAAAAAACACTTGTCATATAAGAATAGGTACTGGCACACATATATGTATGAGCAGGTCTATGCAGCCAATCAAAAAAAAAAAACAGATGAATGAGCCGTCAATGGAGATGAGATATGAATATAATGCAAAAAGTTGGGCATCTCTGATGAGAGCATCTGTATGTGCACACCTATATCAATCCATTTTTTCCCCCTACATTCTTAGCATTCAGTCAGTTCTATATAAAACATCGCTGAGCTTGATATTTTCAGTATACCTCACACATTGTGTGCTGCATGTATTAGTGAGTGTGTAAGGCTTCATTTTCATCCCATATTGAACACAGGGTTCAGGTATAGCAGATAAAATATCTTTTATTAATAATTAACAGTTTCATACTGGAAGGCAATCCAGACGGCCGTGACAAAATATTTATTATTCCAAAAAAAACTAACAAGTCATACACAGAAAAAGCATACAAAACAAAACCGAATGGCATTGTTGTAATAACCTGAATTTCTTTTATTTATAAATGGTAATTCTTTTCACTTTTTAAACAGTTACAAAATGATTCAGCCAGACATGTCCATCATCAATAACTGACATGACCCAGACCTCTTCAAAAGAAGGGGTAAAAGAGTGTGAACAAGAGAAATGTACATGTCCATTAGAACACAGCATCACTACCCCCGAGAGAACCCACAAAGAGTGCATTCCAATATGCGGACTCCCGTCCTCCCTTGCCTCCTCCTGGCCTCGTGATGACGTCACCAACAACAGCGTTGAAATTTCAGTACCTCGCAAAAGCTCAATTCTAATGTCATTTTCTCATTTGCAAACTGGATGGTGAATGAAGAATAGTCCCCCCAAAAAATTATGTGGCTAGGCAGCGGGAAACGTAATCGTTTTCTCCAAGGAGGCGAGGCATCAGCGAAATGCGAGGCCACAAGCGCAGACCGAGGAGGGAGTCAGCATATTGCAACCCACAAAGATTTTGATTAAGTAGGCCCTGGCCCTGGAATCATAAAATCGACTCCTGTGAATACGCCTGGGTGGTTTCGTTGCTGGTGTGTCTTCAGGTTGCGGATCCAGGCAAAGCGTTTCCCACACATTGTGCAACCGTAGGGCTGTTCTCCTGTGTGAACGCGCTGATGCTTCTTCAGGTTGCCCGCCTCTGAGAACATCTTCCCACACGTGGCACATCGGAAAGGCTTCTCTCCAGTGTGTATGCGCTGATGGATCTCAACTTTCTTGGGCCGATTAAAGGCCTTTCCACAGTATGTGCAGATGAACAGCTTCTCCTGACCACCTTTAGCTGCTCTGCTGGACTTTGGTGGTGGCATGAAACTGGTATTGCCCGTTCTCTCCCATCCGTTCAGGTCCTTAAAACTAGACGGCCCAGACATGTGTCGTCCTGTGACCATGGCATGGGGGGGCATGTTGTAATTATCTAAACACATTGAGTTCTGCTTCTCCATGGAGTCACCTCTGTGTGGTCTCTGATACTGTTCTGGTAGTGGATCATCACTGCTCCACGTGCTTAGCTCACCCTCCTGCTCATCCGAATCCGAGCGCTCTCCGCTCATCTGATAACTGTCTGCATCTTTGCTTGCATGCGCATAAGAGCATGATGGCTGCCGCGATTCTACCATGTCTTTCCCGTCGGGCAGAAAGAAATCCTCCAGTGGACCCACACTGGTGTCCGTGCAAAACTCATCCTTTGCTTTGGAGGGGTCGAATCCCCCCTCCGTGACCACAACCTGTGGCTCAGACTTAAGGGTAGCAGTGGTTCCACTGACCTCCACGTTGCCTTGTTCGCTCCTGCTGCTATTCGGTGGATGCCCTTCTGAGGTCCTGGATGGTGGAATCCGGCTTTCTTCAAAATCTGATGACGCCCGGCCAGCCACGACAGAGCCTATGAACGAAAACACAATTCCAATTTTAAGTTTTTGTGATTTTAAAAATGACTGTTCAACACACAGTCTAAATATCAGCAAATCAAGATAACATTCTTAATGACTTTGAAAAATCAATATACACGAAGAACACAGTGTAATTCCAAGTCTATCATTTCTGTGAAGTCAGCCTGTCCAGTTACAGAAGTAACACTGATTTTAATTCATTTCATCTGCTGTAATGCAAATCTGACAAGCAACAGGTACAAACTAGAAGTACAAGTAATAATGAACTTCATTGGGTGATAAGACACACTGCCGCCTTATGGTTCCTCCAAGGGTGAGACAATGACGAGATGAAGAGGTCACCAAATCATTAGCCCGAAAGGATGAAAATGGAAAAAATGGTATGTGGACACATGCCTAACCACCCTATCAGAGGGGTATTTTGGCATTTTATTGTACTGCATGACACCAATACACCAACAATGGAAATGTTGCTTTTTATTATGATTTCTAATATTAAATGGATGATCATGATCAAATGAACTCCCTGAGCATGATGAAAAAAAAAATCTATGTTTATTATCTGCATGCCTACACAGAACTGCTCAGCAAATGACAACACCAACACATTGTGGACCTTTCAGCATGAAGCTGTTTCAAATACAATAAAACCAGGCATGGATCATGCTGGTTTCATATGTACGTGTGCCACTGACAACTTTTCCCATCATTGCGAGTCACAAGATTAGGCAAAGGTTGAGGTGGTCGTGCCTTCAGTAGATACTACAACATGCATCATGTGTACAATCAGCTCCAACCATATATCTGGGGCCCTAGTCACAGGGCCCCGGTGACTCAGCCACACTTTACTACCCTGAACGACACCCCTGAAGGCCATGCAGTAATAAACCATACAGTGACAACAAAAGAAAGTTGAGCAAGTGAAAATACACGATGTAAAGAACCCCTAAGAGTACAAAATGTATCATTTAACCACCTTTTAAATGCATCTTTGGTTACTTTGTAACTGTGTCAGTGTTTGAAACAGGTGATGTGAAAGAACTGGTCTGGGATGTTCTGGAATGTTATGACTGAATTCAACTCTGGCCAAGTCCCACTTACCGTCTTCTCTGATATGTAGACTCCGTGAGTCGCTTTCTAACCTCTCTTGTTTGACATGTACCAGGTCTGCCTTAGTCATCTCTTCACGCACATGCTGTAAGAGGAGGGATATTCGTTGAGTAAAGCGTTCTTATTCACAATTGTTTCAAAATACTCGGATTATGACTTTGTATGGCTTACTTCAGCTGATAAACGATGGCGACTTTCATCTCCTTCAGGGGTCAAGCCATCTCCCCACAGGCCGATATTAATCTGTCTTCCATGACTTCCACCGGGCGTAAGGTGGTCTGTAAATAATAACAAACGAGGCAATTAATTTTCATTACTTCGATTTATGCAATATTACACTGGGTTATATGTGCATCATGTTAAGAATGAAAAGACAAACCTACCACCCATAGGTTCTCTGTACTTATCCGTGATGTTTATGTTTGCATTTATGTGAATCTTGTTCGAGCGATGGTTCATCGCGCTTTCACGTATTCTCCTCTCGGCATAACCCCGCGCCATTTTCAATTCTAGTAAATGCAGCTTCCTTTTAAGAGTTTTGTTTTCTCTTTGGCACTGGGACATTTGCAAGTTAATTACGGCGAAATCGTCGTCTACAAGCTTACAAATCTCTGCCACCGCTGCATTAGCCAAGACCTCCATAATGGAGGCTAGCTGCGTCTGAAACGCCAGGCGGTTCGACATTGTCCTGCTGCTCTATGGGACCAGTGCTGGTCGTTTGCGGACAATGCCAAAATAAAAACGTAGCAAATTGTTTTCGAAAGGTTGCATGCAGTAACCTACACTGGCAATGTAATAATGCACTACATCAAGAGGGCAGACAGCAGCTTCTCAGGCCAACATTAGCCTCCTACCAGTTGTTGAAACCGTACCCACCACTTCCGCTGGTCTGTTATGACGAGGCAAACACTGGAACCCTTTGTCGAATCAGATGAGCGACTTTCTTTAGAGGAGGACCCTTGGAGCAAAACACTTGTCCACCAACTACAGAGGCAAAATTCTCTGGCCCCACCAATGTTGCACAACAAAAGTTTGTCACATTTTGTATTTTCATATTAGGTTGACTGATTTGAGCTCAATGTTTTCAAAGTGAGGCCTCATTTGGTTTAGTTTGCTCACCATGTCACAGTTTTACAAAAGGTGTTCGAAATGTGTTTTTTTTCTTTTCTTAATGTGCTAAGTGTGGGATCACAAAGTGACCATTCCTTTAATGGTATTAGATGGGGCAGTCATGGGTAAGTGGTTAGGGCGTCAGACTTGTAGCCCAAAGGTTGTTCGTTCGACTCCCAACCCACCAGTGCTCTCTTCCATCCTCCTCCATGACTGAGGTACCCTGAGCATGGTAGGCTACCGTCGCGCTGCACTGCTCCCTTGGTGCGCCATTGGGGGCTGTCCCCTTGCACGGGTGAGGCATAAATGCTATTTCGTTGTGTGCAGTGTGCAATGAACACTTGTGTGCTGTGAAGTGCTGTGTCACAATGACAATGGGAGTTGGAGTTTCCCAGTTGGGCTTTCACTTTTTTCACTTTCATTAGAAACCTAGGCCAGCTATTAGTGCAAGTGGTGGTCTGGGGGGTACATGTCAGGCATTGGCAATCTGTTATGGAGGGCATTCCCCGGCAGCCCTAAAATCTTCAGGGGAAGATGCTGTTTTTACATCATCTTGGACTGGGGGAAGCAAATTTATAGGAGGGCACACAATAATGTGATTTGTTTGTTTACTTAACCTAGGCAACATTATGCTCATTCAATACTCCGTCCTATAGCCTGAACATCAGAGAGCAATATATTGGCAAACTGGCAACATAAACAGAAACTGTCAACTCATCGCTCAGAAGGTGATAAGCGTGAAACTTGGCACAGGTGTTCATTAGTCATCACTGAGCCTGTCTACATTACCATGATAATCAGGTTATTGGAATAAACGGGTCATTGGAGTAAACTGTTTATTGTCGTTAACATGCAGTCTGTCGACTACATGTTTTCCACTCAAGTGTGTGAGGCTAACCAGAAATTCAAAGCTTGTGATTGGCTACTTACTATTCTAAAGTGTCAATAACTCAATACTAACCAGTTAAATGTGTTTCCATGTCTTGAGAAACCAGTTTATTAGACAAAAAAACTACCTTTGTGAATCGATTTCTCGTAAACCGATTATTGCAATAATCCGATTAAACTGTTTATTCAGAATATGAGCACTTCAATAAACTGGTTACTCAAAAAAACAGATTATTAACTGTTTATTGATGCACATATTAACAGGCTCAATGATGCAGCCTCTGATTGATTTTGTTGTATTATGATGATGCGTGTCTATGTTCCCACAGCCCATTGGTCCCACATCACTAAGATGTTTAGAATTATCTTTTTAGGCCCATTGGTCCCACAGCCCATTGGTCCCACTGCACTCCAAAGAATTTATTACAATTTAGGCACCATGTTTCAAAGGCATATTCTCTTGGTTTACTTGGAGATGGGAACACAGAGTTGTAGAACATAGGGCCTATATTGATTAATTTCTTGAAAATGTGGGAACATGGAGTAGCAGGAATAAGCTGTTGGACCAATGGGCTGTGGGAACTTAAGAGAGCTGACCCCGCTAAAATCGTTGTTTCTATGTTTAGCTGGGTTGAGTGCGCGCACATTTTAAGTGTACAGTAGAGTACTTTTATTAATCCCAAGGGAAATTGTGTGTGTACTATGTATGCCTGTGTGTGTGTGTGTGTGTGTGTGTGTGTGTGTGTGTGTGTGTGTGTGTGTGTGCGCGCGTGTGTAAGAGAGAGGGTATGTGGATGGTGTTGTCTGTCAAAATTGTGCTAAATGTGTTCTGAATTAGACATTTCCCCCATGGGGGTCGGCTCTATGGTCCCACAGCTTATTCCTGACGCTCCATGTTAACCCCTGTGACCAATGGGCTGTGGGAACATAGAGCTGACCCAGGCCAGGGGTTACCAAACACCATGACTAGGACCCCTATAGCAGCCAAGCCCACCCTTGATGTGGGTCGTGCCACACTCTTTTTTTCTGTGCACCGCAGCCGCTATCACATTCGTGCTTTAGGTTTGTGAGTCAGTGCCCCACTGTGATAAGCATTTATGGAAGGGATTGGTCAGGGTGGGGATTGAACCTGCAACCCTGGGATTAGTAATACTGGGGTAAGCATGTCAAAGATCACTTTATCACTTCACAATACATCACATATGTTTCATGAATGCATTTTTTATTTCTTGCTGAAATTATTTTTTGTCTTCTGTATTGTCAGTGGCAGTGACTGGCACATGTATAAAATATAAAAATAGGCCTGCTATATAGTGACAATAGTTTTTTACTTGATTTGAAATGGTATTTGCATAATTGCAAGATTTTGGGTGGATTTAATGACATCATAAGGGGTCATTATGGTACATATTTGTAGTATATAACCTCTTTAAGAATTACTACAGTCAGTGGTTTTAGAACAAAGATTAAGGTACAGATGTCATACCACCACTGAATAAATCAAATGACATGACATGACAATGGGGTTAGGTTAAAAATAGTTAACAATTTATTTGCATTTTATTTATTTAACAGATTCAGTTTACTAGCCTGATCTTAACATATACCCTAGCACAATCTCGGTATACAGCTCCAGGCCACTTTATTAAAATAGTGTGAAAAAGTTGATTTATTTCCATAATTCCATCAATAATGTTAAACTGTCATGGATTATAGATTCATGGTCCAGTTTTTTAACTATTCCAATCATTCAATTGTTTATTTTTGCATATTTTGGGCTTCCAGCTAAAAAAAAACCATGAATTGGGGAATTCGTATCATTAGAATATTGTGATAAAATCACAATTTTCTTCAGCAAAATTCAGGGTATATTGAAGAGTGAACAGTGGGTCACCAGGTCAACAAACAAGAACAGCTGACAGTAAAGCATCAAGGTTATCTGGGCTTCTATAACTCCAATGCACTGTTTCTGCTATTGACTTCAATGTTAAACGCATCATGGCAGTTATTAAGGCAGAGAGAGTCCTAACCCATTATTGAACATTGCATGTTATGTAGAAAGTGCCAAATTTCAACTGATTTGATGTAACCTGAATTTTGCTGAGGAAAATTGTGATTTTATTACAATATTCTAATGTTGCGAATTCACCAATTCATGAGTATTTTGAGCTGGAAGGCCAAAATATGTAAAAACAAACAATTGAATGATTGGAATAGTTAAAAAAAACTGGGCCATGAATCTATAATACATGACAGTTTAACATTATGGAAATAACCAACTTTTTCACACTATTCTAATAAAGTGGCCTGGAGCTGTAACTGAGCACCTATTTCAAGCGAGAAGTGTCAGCTCTGTTCTAACAACTGGATCTAATTCTACCGAATTGATGCATTTTCGTTTTGATGCATGTAATGTGCCATTACCAAACTAAAACTCCCTAGGCTACAACAGGGTTCATGATGATGACGCTCAAATGTGTACACAAGCACAACGACGGCAAGTCAAGGCGTGTGTGAAAAAGGCACATGTCCACTTGTCGGCAATGGCACACTCAGCTGTTACTATGGCTATACTTGCTATACATGAAGAAACATGCATGCTGTCCCTGTGCATGTGCACTACTGTACAGTAAATCTCCTGCCGTAGCCATCAGGTGACAAAAGTGGATGCAGTAGGGTTTTTTTTTAAAGAATAGGGTTCATGTTAAATAGATTCCAATTTAACAGCAATGTCTTCAAAGGAGTGACCAGACTTCTAAATACAGTAACAAAATGGACATGCTCTTTACTGTGAACATAATAAAAAGTGTGGCCATTTTTGTTAGCAGTCTATATCCCTGTGTGTCATATCACGCACTTGTGTCAGTGCACTGATGGTTGCAATGTGCCCTCGCTGGAAGTGACAGGTGAGCATAGGATTAGCTTGCCAAAATAAAAGTTGGCTAATGTTTGCATTGCACAGCGTCTCATACTTGTAGTATTTACATTTCCTTCACCCCAAAGGGCAACTATCACGCATACAATACTTGGCTTGGCATGAAAAGGTTTGCTCAGCAACATTACTTACAGAATTGTTGGAGACTGTTGACCAAACTCTTCTACTGAATTGAACGCCACTTTTCTTCCGTTTCATTGTAAACATGGCGACCGCTTAGTGCGTGCAGTGTCCATCGGTCAAGCACTGCGTTTTTCGACATTGTTAGGGGATCATCCTGGCGCTTTCAGTGCACTGACTCAACCGAAATTTCCAGTGTGAGCGCCCTACGCACTGAAACATAGTGCCCGAAGTGCACAAGTGCATGATTTGAGACATAGGGTATGGGAGTGATTCTCTAATTCGGCTACACTTTTAAGTCCGTGGATTTTATTTGGCAATTCCACTAACTATTAACTGCATCCAATGATGTTTTGGACATTAGAGAACATTTATCTTTCATATAATACAGAAAGTGTAGACATAGCATTATTTCCCTCAGCAAGAATTAATATTTAATACTGGTTTTGGGCGTTTTCATGCCGTCCTGTTTTCCAAATGTCAGATTCAGTCTTCATATTAGCATGTAAAGAAACTTGTTTTGCCCAAGACGATTGCAAATGTTGATTTACAGTAATCATCACAATATGACAAAACTGTCAGAAAGACCACTGTCCTTTCCATTATACATGAAATTTGCCATTTTGTGTGTGTCCACGAAAACTGTGTTAACCGTGTCACGGTCTGAAACCTCCTCCATAAATCAGTAATGGTTTGGTCTTAGGCCATACGAATAACATCACGTGATGTCATAACCTCTTTGGCAGGATACGGGAAGACTTTTTGGTCAATTTTGAGCTCCATCCTTCCATAATTTAATCCATTCTTTTTCATGTTCTCATAGCGGGAAAATTGCCTGTCAACTGTGTTATCAACATATTCATAAGAATCTGAATTAGAAATCACATGTAGAAAAACACAGATAAAGCATACAGATACATGAATTGATTAAGGTGTTGTGGTGGAACTTCTGAGGTCCTCAGTTAGCACAACACCATAAAAATGGCTGAAATGTCAACGGTGTTACCGTCAATGGTGTTACAATTAAGTATGACAGTCAGGGTTGCCAGATGAGGCTGATGATTTCCAGCCCAAAAAATGTTCAAAATCCGCCCTAAAAACCCGCCCAATTCTATTGATTTATATGGGAGTGGGCAGGTTTTTCTGATAGATGCCATTTTTACCCGCACACGGCCATCCTAAGCAGCCCAATTGGGCGGGAACCAGCCCAATCTGGCAACACTGATGACAGTTGAGGAGGAGTATGTTTTTGCCAATGTATATACATATTGACAGACAAAGAAACAAAATAATTTGTGTTCTAGGGTGATGGGTTTGTCTGCTCTGTTTTTTCTCCTAAAAAAGTGCCGACTTGTTCCCCTGCACTGTTGACCGTAACACAGTTGAGTAACACGGTTGACTGTTTTGAAAGTGTTTTTGCGCTATTGATCCCTTATGTGTTGGAAAAATCCTATGAACATACACTAGGGATTATCTCTGGAGAAGGAAGTCTTGTGTAAGGAGGGTGACTATATTCAAATCAGACGTTACAGGGATTTATGATGAAAAATGTGTCAGTCTGTATCACAGTGACTCATAAAATCCTACTTATGAAGCTCAACAATCACATTTTCTATATCAGTTGAACAGATTAATGACAACATTACTGCTAAGGGACATAAGCACTTTCAAACATATATTGTTTCAACTCTGTAGTATTTTTATATATGTTTGAAATGACATAGTATTTGTCCATAACACTGTTGACAAAATAATTAAGCAAATGTTTGCTTTCATTACAGTATTTATCAAATGATTTAAGATTAAGCTTGGCAATTTGTTTGTTTGGAAACTTAAATATATACACTATGTAAACATCTAGGTCATTTAGTTGAAAAAAAATACTGATAATTGACTTTTGCTTTTGCCAAAAGCGTAGGGGAATCGTAGAATCACTCACGTACAGTATGTTTAATCACCACTCAGTATACAATTACTTGACATGCTTGACTTGTCATGTTGCTGGCTTGTATGTCTAAATAAAATATTTCTAACATGTTGGAATTGTCCAAGAGGTGTACTGTTCATTAGGCCAAAGTAGATGAAAATGGTTCACTTGACACAGTATTGTGACACACTCATGACCTTCAGAAATGTTTAGGTTTAGAGTTTCTTGTAGGTTTAAAATGTAAAAATTCTGCCATCATTGAAATTATATACACTAATAATTCTTCAAAGGAAACTGTCCAAATAAGAAGTATATCGTCAATGTACCTACCCATCATTTTATTATAAGAGTAGACAATAACTTGGACAAAATTGTTCTCCCATAGATAAAAAATGTAGCATAGTTTGGGGGCAAAATAGCAGCCCTAAATACTTAAATATACAATTGCTCTTAGAAAAGAAAATAATTATTTTTCAAAGTCCATCAATGAGTTCGTTCATAAAATCAGAGGAAGGTAGAGAGATTTGGAAGAATATGTAAAACATTTAGTCCATCATAACCATCAAAGATCTTTAAAACAAAATGTGCCCATCACGTGCAATATAAAGACAACTGTGGAGTGGAGGTTTGATATGAAACTATACATTAGGTGGCAGGTTCTGTATGATTTCTGAATGAACTGCCCGCTCATGATTTTTGAGATATTTCGATGATGCAAAGCTCTTGTCGCAGTAGGAACAACTGAATGGCTTCTCTCCTGTATGCCTTCGCATGTGCGTATTGAGAGATGAGGACATCGAGAAGCCTCTTCCACAATAAGTACATTTATATGGTTTCTCGCCTGTGTGTGCTCTCAGGTGCACATTGAGGTATCCTTTCTGTGTGAAGCGAGCAGGGCACACTGTACAACAGTACGGCCTTTCTCCTGTGTGGACGCGCTGGTGGATCACCAGGTCTGAAGAACACCGCATTTGGAGACCACAGACGGTACAGGTGACGTGTTTTTTCCTCACACGCTTTTTTGGACGAGGTTTCTGTATGGAGCTTGTGACGGGTGTTGGATCTGCAGGATTCATCTCGCCCCAATCTTCATCCATTATGAACTGTGAAAATAGACACACAAAATATGTCCTCAAGAGAGTGAAACAAAACATTCAATTCGGAGCTTAGAGCACGATTTAGGAAGTCACACAGCCATTCAAAGTTAGGATTTAAGGTATTTGGTGATGTTTAAAGCATCACTATGGAATGTCATGACGTGAATTAACCGCATCAACACATTTGGAAGAATGCATTGCTTATACTGCTTTTGAATTTGTAAAGAACACTGCTGTCACTTTTTAAGCCCTACATTTTTTTCTCTCTTTTTTGTAAGAATGGACAAACTTTTCCATTTTAATTATGCAGTATCATGTGCAGTAGTGCACCCAATGGATGGACATAATATTATTTAACGATTTGTAGTTCTACTCACATTTGTAAACTCACTATTATTTCATGCACCACTTTATGTTAAATGTTCTAGTTTTCAACTTTTCCAACTTTTGAGAAAAAAAAAGAAAAAAAAACGTAGGTAAGATATCCGCAAGATGATTGTGGGGTTTCTTTTACCTCTTTGGAAGGTAGAACGCTCCACGTTCCAGCTACAGTGGAACAATTACTTATGAACAATTACCTACTGTTTTGAGCCGCAGATGTCTCCTTACGTTGATAGCCTCTGAAATCATCTTTGACAGGTCATCTCCTGGAATAATTAGGCCTATATTGGTCTCCAGAGTGAATGCGCTGATGCTTCCTTAGGTTGCCGGCCTCTGAGAACATCTTCCCACACGTGCTACATCGGAAAGGCTTCTCTCCAGTGTGTATGCGCTGATGGATCTCAACTTTCTTGGGCCGATTAAAGGCCTTTCCACAGTATGTGCAGATGAACAGCTTCTCCTGACCACCTTTAGCTGCTCTGCTGGACCTTGGTGGTGGCATGAAACCGGTATTGCCCGTTCTCTCCCATCCGTTCGAGTCCTTAAAACCAGATGGCCCCGTCACCATGACATGAGGGGGCATGTTGTAATTATCTGGACACATTGAGTTCTGCTTCTCCATGGAGTCGCCCCTGTGCGGTCTCTGATACGGTTCTGGTAGTGGATCATCACTGCTCCACGTGTTCAGCTCGCGGCTCATCTGAAATCTGTTTGCATCTTTGCTCGTGTGCCCATAGGAGCATGACGGCTGCCGTGATTCTACCATGTCTTTACCATCAGGCAGAAAGAAGTCCTCCAGCGGACCCACCCTGGTGTCTGTGCAAAACTCATCCTTTCCTCTGGAGGAGTTGTGCGAATCTCTCTCATTGACCTCAGACTCAAAGCTAGCGGTTCGACTGACCTCCACGTTTCCTTGGTCGTTCCTGCTACTATTCGATGGATGCCCTTCTGACGTTCTGGGTGGTGGGATTCGGCTGTCTTCAAAGTCTGACCTCTTCTGTTTGGCCTCAATAGAGCCTGTGCATGAAGCAATGCAAAAGATATCTTATTTATTTTTCCACACGACAGTCTTGCATATGAACAGTATTAAACACCAACTTCTGAAATAAAAAAACTGTATTATTGCATTAACGCTTAATTCCTGAGATGAATCACGAAAATATATACATTTGTTTGAATTAGTATTGTCAATAGATTTAAGTATGACATCACATAGCTTCTGTCATCAGGAAATCAATACAATTGATAGACGAACAAGGCTATAAGTATGTTTATTTGAAGTGTGAAAATTGCCAGGCTACTATTAAAGTCTATGGAATTTTCAAACTTCCGGGCCCTGAATGTCTGATTCCGTAGCCAGCTCCAGCCATAACGAACAAAAAAAAGGCTTTGTTACTTTGATCGGAAGGTTGGCACTCGGTGTGACACTGACTTCAACAAGTCCCACTTTAGTGTTTCCCACAGAATCTTTGATAGTCAAGGTGATGGGGCGTTAAACATATATTTTTTTTGGCTAAGCAACTTTAGAAATTACATTCACAACATGAAATCTTTATCTCTTCAGGGGACCTAGTCAAGGTGGTAGGTGTTTCTTGTCAAGGTGGCCCGCCATAGCAATAAAGTGCTGGGGGAAACCCTTGCTCTTACCGCCTTCACTGCCGTGTGCACTCCCTTGTGAGCCGTCTTCTGATCTCTCTTGTTTGACGCGTGCCAGGTCTGCCTTCGTCATCTCTCCGCGCACATGCTGCAAGAGAAAGGATATTCGTTAGGGCTGTAACTATACACTCAACTGATGATTCGATTCATATCACGATTTTTCACATACAGTTCGATACACCCCACGATTTTTTAAATCTATGACCACTATGGTAGTTAGTAAGTAGAATAGGTTACAAGAGGCTGCTAATAATATAAAACACTTTTAGAAATACTAATGATGAGGATTTGAAGCACTATCACATCATATCATGTGGTTGTTTTCTGGACTCAAAGGTAACAAAACTTTGAAAGGGCGTATCACATACTGCCTCCTTGCATCGCCATACAGTATCATGACTCTGTGTATCACGATTCTCGGTTCGACAATATCGTTACAGCCCTAGTATTCGTTGAATAAAACATCCTGTTTCTCGCAATTTCTCTTCAAATTAAACAACACAGCCAATGACGGTCTATGTCATACTTCATTTGCTGATAGACGATGATCACTGTCATCTCCTTCGGGGTCCAACTCGTCTCCCCACAGGCCGATATTGATCTGACTTCCATCAGGTGACATGTGATCTGTAATAATAATAATAAAAAAATGAAATGATGAATGATTTCTTAAGACCATCATTTAGCTTTCACGTGAAATCAGACACTTTGGGACCCGGCCGACCTGGATTTCAATAACACTTGGTGTGCCTTTTTAGTAGCAAGGTAGCACCCCAGAACTGCATTGGTTTGAATCTGACACTAATATTAAGGGAGAAACAGACTCAGGCTAACTGAATAAAGTAATTGGTGCACCATCAAAGAGAAATGGTAAGGCATACAATGCAAATCAAATATATGAACCTGCATTCACTCGTCACCACATTATTCCACCACATAAGCTTAATTCAGAACACATTTAACACATTTTTGACAGAAACAGTCCGCATACCCTCTTTTACACACACAGGCATACACACCATTTTCCTCGGGATTAATAAAAGTAGAGTCTATTCCACTCTACGCGCGCCCACACCCTCAACCCAGCTAAACATAGAAGTAAGGACTTTTTAGCAATAGGTTTGTTAAAGATTACTAAAACGAATGTTTTATTTTAGCAATACAAACAACACTCATACTGGTAGGCCTTTGTGCACGCCTGCGAGATTTCGCTAGAATGAGTGTTTTGAGTGTGATGGGAACGCTTGGGGGTGGGGATGAGACTGGTCGGGGATGAGAATAGTTCGAGGTTTCTCTTGTTTACAACTTGAAACATGAGACATGAATTGAAGAATTCGTCGAATTCGCTTGCTAAATAAATGCAATGACTTTTCATGGTTTTGATTTCAAACATTAAACTGGTTTCTTGCTATTGTTAAATAAACGTAATGTGCATGTAGAATGAAAGAAAAACCTACCACCCATGAACTTCTCGTCACTTGCATGATTCTTATTTGGGCGATTGTTCACCTCGCCCTCGCGTGTATTCTCAGTATGGCCGCGAGCACTTTTCAATTCCAGCAAATGCAGCTTCCTTTTCAGTACTCTGTTTTCTCTTTGATATTGAGACATTTGCAAATTTATCACGGCGAAATCGTCGTCTACAAGCTTACAAATCTCGGCCACCGCTGTATTAGCCATGACCTCCATTATGGAAGCTAGCTGCCTCTGAAACGCCAGACGGTTCGACATCTTCTTGCACCGTTCGTTTGCAGATTTAGTGTAATTACAATGTAACAACTTGTTTCGCGCAGTAACCTATTCTGGAAATACAATAAAGCACGCCGGCCAGGCAGAAAGCCAAGCTTCTCACGACAACTTGAGCTAGCAGCAATTATCGATGTCCAATTAACTTCCGCGTTGGTGACGACACTACGCAAACACTACAGAGGTTTTGTCGAATCCATTGACAGTAAATAGAATGGACGCCAAATCAACGCTATTTGCCATTCAACGCTTTGAAGCCAGATTTGGGAACATTCCACCTTACATTCCACCTTAGCAACGCCAACGCAGGTGCTGATTGGACAACAAAACACCCAATCAGAGAATGCTCAGTTCAAGTCATGTCCCGCCCCTCCCACAAGGGTGAAAAATTAATATCACGCTGCGAGGGTGCTACTGAACCAACCCACTTTTCGGCTGTGCGACTGGTAAGTGTCAATAAAGAAACCTTGATTTTCACTGAAACATAACCCATTAAAAACCTGCTGATCAATAAGTGTGGCGAATATCAATACATAACGGTAATGAAATCTTGAAGGGTAGTTTACAATAGCACTTGAGTAATATTAGCTTAGCTAGCGAGTCCCATCCTCATGTCACCCACTTCATCACGTTGTAATTGATACGTTATGACAGGGAAAAAATGACTATTGCATACACGTTGGACAGTCTTACAATGCAATCTGCGACTATAGTTAGTAAAACAAGTAGGCTGGTGATCACTCAAAGCAGGACATAACGTCGACGTTGTGTTTTGATTGAAAGCAATAGCCTACGTTCTTGTGCTGCCATGTCTGTGGGCATGTTCTTCAAAATATGTTCAAGATCAGATTAATTGACCCCCACGTACTTAATGCATTTACCAGCTATCCACAGCATAGACTCCAGTAATTCATCATCAGATGTGTAGGCTTTGTATAGGCCAATTTGAAGTGCCACCAGAAATCTTGATGTGCCCTGTATTTAATTTCTAGCCCACCACACACAGTATCCTGACGGTGGTGTATAGTAGCTAAACAGATATGAAAGGTCAACACACACTACTCCTAAATCGGTGTCAGAAAATGCCAATGTACAGCTATTACAAAGATATTTGTCACTAGAATTACTGAAGTAGAACATGAAGTGACATTGGAGTGAATTACCTTTATGTGCAACGGTTGTTAAAGCATGTATGACATTTTTTAAATGATGTGGTGTGTTTGTATATGCTTGAACATCCCACAGACAAAACAGCTATCCAGCTATTTTCATACACCATGGTACCAAAGCTTCCTGATTAAAACTTCCTGGTTTATTTTCTTCATATTTGTTCATTCAGATGGGTGTGTGGCGATCATGAAGATGGAACCTGCCAGCGAGCTCCAGCTCCAGCCCTTTATCCTCCATTTAATAAGTCATTTACATTTCATTAAACGTACCTCATGTCTCAACCAATATGACTTAAGTAATACATAGTACTGCTTTCAATCCCTGAAGCAATGTGGTGACCAACAACACAAGAAGAACCCCTATATACATGTACGTCATGCGTCGTGTTGACGTTTAACTTGTTTCTTTTTTAAATAAACAGTTACTATTATCATCCCAATATTTATTGTGCTTGAGACCTGTATATTAACATGCTTTTACCATTTGACTTCTCATAATGCTGAACAGAAAAGGCCAGAACAGGTTTTTCGTATGTGTAATGTATTTTTATATAGTGCTTAATACAAACGCACACAGGCATTACTTAATAACTACTTACAATTTCAGGATTTAGCAGTACAAATTGTGTAGTTTATTTACATATTGTTTTGGTTTGTATAAACCAAACAAAACAGTTTTTGTTTGTCCTTGCAATAACCACAGCAACACCATGGAAGGCCTGTCACAGCAGCTGATGATGGGCACTGTCAGATTTGGTTTGTCCATGTTCTGAAAAGAGCAAGAGAAAGGGTTGACAAATTATTTTAGACAGTTCAGATAGTCAGGTGTCTGAACAAAGGCCCAGTGGCCTCTGAATAAGAGGCTTAGTTCTGCCTGTTGTAGCTAATTGTAATATGATGTTATGGACCAAAAGCCGTGAAAGACAGATGAAACTTACGGGCGACGCGGATGGTGTCCTTGCCAGCTCTTGGAGGTCCTCAGGTGGCTCTAGGCCACACACAGTAATCAGTAGTCCGCGGGGCCGTGGAAGTCCTCCACCTGCTGACGGGTCACGTTGATCACCACCTCCCACATCTGCTGGCCTGAAACACACAGCAGTGGATATAGTACCAGTTATATTTTATTACTGTACACAAACATATGAGGGTGATCGCTTTACTCGGGAAATAGGTCTTAGGTATAGAATCAGGAAGCATAATGTAAAAAACTTTTTTTTAAAAACTAACATCTAAGTGTAGGCCTAATTTCAGTCTCACTTGCTGATGTGTTAGGTTTGTTATGCTTGGGACATCATACAAATCACTTGGTTACATTTTGTTTATCTTCGCCTCATAAGAGCCACATAGCGCAAGGCTATGGATTGCTAGAACCAGGCTTGTGATAATGACTCACGTGTGTAATATAGTGTAGAGATGGCAGTCGTGGCAGTGGCTCAAATCCTTATCCAAGAGTGGTCCTTCTCTGGTGTGCCTGCTGAGGTGTACTGTTCAGACAGGAACAAAAAAAGGCACATGGAGGGTAATGAGAACAATATCCATTTTGTATACAAACAACTTTAATAACTTGTATATTAGTGGCAGGTTTTGGGGTTAAAAAACATGTCAGCATGGTATGAATATCCAGTAAATAGATACTGTATGAGGTATATTTCATTGAATGGCACTCGACCTGTATGCTACAGCCATGGATATGGACAATAGTCTTGTATTTTATTAATTATAACAATAATAGCTGTACAGAGGAATTGGATCTCAGGTCTAGGGTCAGGAAGCATATTGTAAAGGTAGTATTTGAAAAATTACTAAAGACCACATTCACAAGGCAATTTACAGTACCTCCTAGGCTCTTGAGTTCCCAAGGAGAAATGTGCTGTGATTCTTGTTGGGACATCGCATCTGCAATGACAGAAAACAACACAAGGGAGAACATTACTCCTAAGAGGAACGATGGCATGTAACATCTAACTTCAGCATGTGGGTATCAAACATTGAACTTTCACATGTCAACAGCCTAAGGATGAATATGCACAATATTAAGACGACAGATAAAACATTAAACTATAATCTCCCGGTTGCTCGCGCAAAATTTCGCGGTATGAAAATGACCTCCGCGAATTATATTAAGCAATGTCTCAACATAAATTCTGCTAACTGAGTCACCCTACAATATGAACAATAACTGAGGAATGATGCATTTTGCAGGTGTACGCCACAAACCTAGAACTGTGCTCAGACTATCCGCTGAAATGAAATTATAGTGAAATGATGACAAGCAAAACTATCTAACCTGTCACCTGTGCAATGTTACGGTTTTGCTATTTAACTTCTAGCTAGGCTTGGGATGTGAAATAAACAAACCCAGTCAGTCAGGCAAGTCACCTGACGCCGAAGTCCTGATTGGAAATTATGTTATGCCACCACAACTTCTACAAACAAATAGTATGTCAGCAAACAATCCACCACCACCAATGCCCTGGATTACTAAATGAGCTTGAAATTTACCTTCACCAACTTTTGTGTAAAGTCTGAGGTGCATGTAGCATGCTGAGGTGAATTAGTTAGCATAGACACGAACCAAGGATGTCTAAATAAAACAGATTTGCACCTGCTACTCTGCAGTAGAACTGATTAAGTCTACACTAAACCCAATGTACGTCAAAGAAACACAGTTTGCTTATATACTTACATACATTCATGTTAGAAGTTACTTACAGACCGACAGATGCCAAGTCACTTTAATGGCATGTTTGATGGAGACACGATGCAATAATAGAGCTAGTCTTAGCATCATTACACTCAACATGTCTCGCTGACAGCGCTTAAAAAACAAAAAACAAAACTTGAGGCACATGCCACAATGTATTTGCCCGCCATATTATGGCTATTACTATGACCACAGTGTTATTTAAGTCAATGTCATTTGCTATGCAAACAAGTTTGTCAGTCATGTTGGTCAAACAATAATAAAATGTTTCATTTTACTTACCTAAACATCAGCGCTCCAGCTCAGAGTACCGATAAGTACACCCGACTTCACAAGGAGATGGCCAAACAATGGCAACAGTAGATCAATCGATCGAGTTGATGTTCAAAGTTTATGAAAGTATAATATCAGGAGCAACACACAGATAGACAAGATTTCCCAGTCCCAGCCCAGGCACGCACAGCCAAGTAGTAGTCATGACGACGGCCCTCTTGCTCAGCGTGCGCCTGACTGAAAAGAATCCCAACTGTCAATCAAACCATCTTCTGATGCTCATTGGTCAATTTAACTTTTAATATCTCTCTAAAATAAAACTTCACCACAAAAAAAGACCACCCTGGTAAGTTGGAGAGCAAGGGGACCTACTAGTTGAGCGATAAATGATCCCCCTGGAGTGGCATTTAAGGGAGATACAGGGTTTTATGTCTCTCATAGGAATGAATGGGATTTGGCCATTTTTTGGTCTTTTTGGGTCCAACCTTGGCTCCAACTTGGCTTCAACTTGGCTTCAACAATGAAATAGAATTTTGGCCTCCATTCTATTTACTCTCAATGGTCGAATCAGATGTGACCACCGAATACAGTTCAGTGGACGTAACGGTGGGCTTGTTCGTGATGAAGCACTGCTGCTTTTGCTATGTATCGCGCATGCGCACTTTGCCAGTTTGATTCATTCTGGTTAGAAATTTTAAACATTTTACATTATACTACATGCCATTTAGCAGACACCTTTGACCAAAGAGAATTGAAAGGGGGAAATTCAAGTAGGTACAGAGTACAAATAAGTAGTAGCAACATTTAAATGATAAACAAAGACATAATTTAGGCACAGTGTAGGCCTATGTTGCAACTCCGACAACATTGTCCAACACATAGTAAAAGATGTAGCATGGATTAATAAGATACATAAAAAAATGTTAAAAAGCCAAATTTAGATAATAAATAACCAGAATGCATCAAACTGGCAAAGTGTGTATGCGTGCTGCATAGCAAAAGCATCACTGCTCCATCAAAAACGAGCCCACTGACTTTCTTTCAGAGAACAGCATGCATGCTCAGTGCATTGGGGTGAGTTGGGTCGGCAAATTGGGTCGGCACACATAGTTGGACAAATCTATGAAGAAAAACATCCAACCTCTACATTTTTTTTTTTTAATTTTTTTTTTTTACTTTTGATACATCTAGGTGTCCTTACTGACATAAAAAGTGTCATTTTCAAAACATTACATTTCACTTAGCTGACAATTTCATTTGTTCAAAACAGTGTCCATGATAGCATCAACAATGGGCAACTAATTCTGGTAATATCTTATTCTTATATGCTATTCACCTCATGAAGACAAACGCTGGAAGACCAGTCAGGGGGGAGTTGGAGAAGTCGAAGTGAGCCAGAAGCTGAGTGGCATATTGGGTCAGATAGACCTACAGTCTGATGTTTTGTATAGGCCTATTGAACAGCCAGAAGCAGCATGACCGAGCAACTGAGGTGATGTGGTCAGAGAACGATAGATGGTCATCAATCATGACACCCAAGTTTCCTGTGACCTTATTTTTGGGGCGACAGTGGCAGGGCCCATATTGATTTACGTCATGGCAGCACGTGGATACACACCAAGATATTTGCGTTCGCTTAATGTGTCCGGGAGCATTACGAGGTTCGCGGGCTGCCTTTCACACTGCAGAGTCAGCGTCCACGTTCTATCTGCGGGCAGCAGCCTTTCATTTTCAATAATGGAACCCGCTCATTGAATGCGGACATCCATGCAGGAAAATAGACTCGAGTTCTATTTTCAAGGAGCATCGCGGACATGTCCGGTCTGCCACTCGCGGGGCCGGTCTGCCACTCGCGGGGCCGGACATAAGCCGTGCTTACACGTGCTCCTGTGTGAAAGGCATGATCTGTTTTCATGTATTCTAACCGTTTCGGACTGATACCGGACACGTTAAGTGGACGTGTCGCACTTGCGGCACCGTTAATCCTTGGCTGGGATCACCAGGATTCCGTTTTAGCGAGGTTCAGCTGAGGGTGGCATTCCTTCATCCATGTGGATAGTTCGGAAAGGCAAATGGAACAGACCGTGTAGTCATTTGGCTCAAATGGCATGACAGGTATAACTGTATCATCAATCTAACAGTGGTATGAGAACCCATGAGAACAGATTACATGGCTCAGTGTGTTGGTATATATGGCATATAGAAGGGGCCCAAGCACTGACCCTTGGGGTATCCCTGTGGAGAGGGTATGAGTTGAGGACAGCTGTCCTTGCCATGATACATGGTAAGAAGTAATATTACCAGACTCAAAGAATGGCTGTGAGCACTTGAGAAACATAAAACTCAATCATTTAAGTTGAAGGGAGGTGTAAAATTAGCACGTTTTCAAAAAATGGTTATGTTTCTTTTAAGCCAGTATCCCCCCATTGTCATTTGTGTCTCCAGGGGCTGTCGTTCAGGGGGGTAAAGTGTGACTGAGTCACCAGGGACCCATATATATAGAGGGGCCCCACAAACAGTCCGATTTATGAAGATATGGCTGGGGGTGGGGTCCATCGGAGAGGGCCGTAACACCATGAGCAACATGAGACATGTGATGAACTTGTCTCTGGAGGTGGGGCAAAACTAATTCCTGTGTGCCACAGGAAGTCCAGTTACAGCCTGCGATGAATGCAATGTGGAGGCACTGAAAACTAAAACAAGTGTTTGAATTCAGTCATATGGGCCTGCTGTCCAAAAACTGTGTTTGTGGGTAGGGGCAGGGTTGTGGCAGTGGCATGCATGGCCATGGCAGTTTTTAATGAGGGGGCCGCTGCCATTCTCTCTGTAATGGCAAACCTATGGCTGGAGAGCACCTTAGTCACTATGCATGCGATTTCAACCAATGACATGGTTTTTCCAAAGTTTCAAAGCCAGACCACCATACTTGACAACGAACGTTGTGAGCAAAGATAGTCTTGATGAGAAGTTATCAGTGTCCTGGTCTTGCCGAGCTAATTGTACAGACATATTTGTGTTAGTTTTGTTGTTACTGCCTGTTACTGGCAGCTATAGCTATTGCCGTTTGTATATGGCACTCTGTACATGTCATGGGGATGTAGACATTAATGATAAGTTGTTTTTGAAAATATACAGTAGTCAGTTTTAATATAACACATGTATATATTCATCTTACTAAATCCTAATGAACAAAAACAAAAACTTCCACTTTTGTATCATTTACATACACCAAACATCCTGGTCAAGCACCAGTAGTGTTCGTGCCTATATTTGGAAGATTTCTGCAAAGGGTCTTTGTTGTCATATAATTTAAAACATGATTTATATTATATTTTCTTCTATAAGAAATCAGGAGGGCACCACATTTTCAGCCACTTTGTATTGAGCCTATGTTAAAATCCTATTGTTCTCAAAACTGTAAGTCTTAATCTATTACTTGAGGCTCTCTGTAATGTCATAGCACTGATGTTACGATTTCAGTTTTTCCAGCAAAATATGAACAGGCCCTTAGGCGGGCCCATCTGGACAAAGAGGATACGGCTGAAGGCAGTATTTTTTAGAATCAAAACAAAGATATCCACAATCCCCTCTCCACATATTTTTTGACTCACTGTATTAACAAAATGTTTAAGACAAAAAGAATACTGAGCCTGGCTTTTTGAAATGTAGCATATTTAATTAGATATGGCCAAATTAGAATTTTTTGAGAAAGAAAGAAAACTTTTCTTATATTGTATATACTGTATAATACAAGAGTAATCAATTGGTTAAGTTTCATGGAGATAGTGTTTTTGCTAGTTAGACATTTTGGCCTATTCACCTGTAGTGTCTCCAGACCGTTAGATTTGTAGTACGCCTATGTCATTCAGCAGGTCCAATAGTAGGGCCCAATAGAATCCATGAAACAGCCTTTTGTATCATTGGGGAGTCAAACCATATAGGTGTGTGAAATGTTGGGGGAGGTGGTGGTGGGGGGAGTGAGATTGGTGTTATAAGTAACGGAAGGGATGGTGATGGTGTTGCTTGGGGTCAGGTATTTGGTAGCAAGTCTAACAGACAGGTATACCTGTCTAACAACTATGTTCTCTCGCATAGGATATAACAATACAAAGCAATTATGTTTTGCCAATTTTACCTTTAAGCACTTACCACACCTTTAAAGCAGGGCTATTTCTATGCATATGACTTGTGACAACAACAAAAATGTAGTTCATCCATTACTATGAATATAAAGCTGAAAAGCCAGCACATTTTCAGAAAGGGATTTATTGTTTATGTGAAAATTCTAAGGATCTGCTTTACACTGTAATGCAGCCCAATGTCTTACCTTCATGATCCTGACCATACTGGTTCTCTTACCCAGATGCCTGGAATTGCTTTATACCAACTATTTTACTTTTATAAATCCTTGTCAGCGCTGGCTTCTCCCATGGCATGAAGGTAGCGATGCAGTGGTCATATAACCTTTTACTGGACATGAACTTACTTACCACAGACGGCCAGAGCTGACGGATGTAATCTACAGTAACTGGAATTTACTTTAATGTGCCTCCATTCACACAAACACATAATCACAAAACATCTGATTCCCATAATTATCTGATCTGTACACAGAAGTAAAGAAATTGAACATTTCCCCATGTTTTCTTTGTGACTCCATCACCCAGGTAACACCATGGTCTCTCAACACTCAGTCATTAACATATCAGAAAACAGAGTGGCAACATAAACAATATATTTCTGATTTTAATATTAACATGATACCATTGTGTAATGCAAACCTGACCCTTAGTTCCATGGTCGTCTTTAACATGGAAGCTTAGAATGTCAGTGTGTTTTCTCCCCCCCCCCCCAGATTTTCAGTAGACTATAGCTTATAAGCTATAGAGTCTATAAACTATAGCATCCAAAGTTTACTGATTTTCAACTGTATACTGCGGGGGTGGGGAATCTCTGTTTCGAGGGCCGTTTGCGGCCCTTGTCTTATCCGGTCAACGACATAATTCTAATGTTATGCAGCTTCTCATGAAATATGACATATTTTGTATAGGAATCTTAGAAATTACAATTATGTTATATTCAGGGGACATGGAGAAGGTGGGGTCTGTTTTTAAGGCAACTGCCTTCAAAATAGGCCTTAAGTGCAGGGGGATATCCTGGTTTGTGTTCATAGTATGGCCCTCGAAGGACTTTTACGGCCCTTGGAGAAATTTGACGTGGCACCTTGAACGAAAAAGGTTCCCCACCCCTGCTCTAAAACACTCCCATTCAGGTCAAGGCATTACTGTAACCAAGATCATTGCACAGTCCAGACCCAACCCCACAACCAACTCCTGCATGTGAAGCAGACATGTTTCAAGCTGTAGGTCAGTATTGGATCTGTATGAGGCTTTGGGAGGGACGTTAACTTAACATTTTATGCCAAGCTCACCAGCTGTCATCCATTACAGTATAGATCTGTAGCCTGAGCTCCACCCTAACAGCATTATGATTACTTTGCTCCACATAGGCTTGCTTTTTTAAAAGTATTTTTGGGAAGCTTTTTGGCCTTTATTATTATAAGACAGTGTGAGAGTAGACAGGAATTGACTGGGAGAGAGAGATGGGGCAGGGTCGGGATATGACTCAAACCGGGGTCCCTGTGGGCAATGTAAGCCCAACTGTGGGGGGCTTAGCGTGCCGCGCCACAGCGCTTGCATTTTTAAACAAAAAATGTAATTAAAAAAATCTCTGGCTGTTTTTTTTTTTTTTTGCTGTCTTTGCTGTTTGACGAATGTAACAGTTAAACTTCGGACCCGTATGGACAATGTAATGACTTCTCTATTTGTGGATTGGCTGTCCTGCCAAACCATACTACCTACCAGTCTGAGCAGTATCTCCACAACACGACCTAGTTTCTGAAATGAAATGAAATTCAGATGAGGCACCAGGTGGTGTAAGACTAGCCAAGAGATGGTCTTGGAATAAGAGATGTGTAAAATGGTCTTGGAATTTCCACGTGTTGTCAAAACAAGAGATTGCAACATTGAATGTATATTTCAGCTAGTTTCTTCAGTAAATAGGATTTCTGTATGAACTCTCCTCTGATGCTTGTTGAGATATTTTGATGATGCAAAGCTCTTGTCACAGTAGGAACAATTGAATGGCTTCTCTCCTGTATGAAGTCGCATGTGAGTCTTTAGGTACGAGGCCATTGAGAAGCCCCTCCCACAGTAACTACATCTATATGGTTTCTCCCCTGTGTGTGCTCTCAGGTGCACATTGAGGTATCCTTTCTGTGTGAAACGAGCAGGGCACACCGTACAACAGTACGGCTTTTCTCCTGTGTGAACACGCTGATGGATCACCAGGTCGGCAGGACATCGTGTTTGAAGACCACAGACAGAGCAGGTGAGATGTTTTTTTCTCTCGCGCCTTTTTTCAGCCTTCCTCTTCAGCCCAGGCCTCTGTATGGAGTTTGTGACAGGAGTCAAAGTAGGATCTGCCAGATTCATCACGCCTCCACCTTCAGCCATTCTGAACTGTGAAAAAAGAGAGACACGAAACTCCAGAGTCATACAGAGCATTCTCTTCAGGGCTTGGAGCATGATGATATACTGTATATTAAGGCAGGCCTGGAAGGGAATGGTGACTTAACATGTTTAAAATCGCAGTAGAGTGTTTGGGTGCTCTGAAAATGAGATTGAAAATATTTATTTTCAGATTTCAGAAGCTTGCTGTTTAGACTGTGATCGTATTTCCACTATTGTAATCGATTTTTGAGAAAATGCTTCTCTGGAAAAAACAAACTTGTTCAGCAGAAATGTATCTTCAGAAGGCCTAAACAGACAGAAATGCTGCAATAAAATGTTGATCAAATTTGAGGGATTTCTGTGAAAATGTTTGAATATCTATAAAGTAAACATTTTTCTGCATACTGTACCAATTCATACTAGCATGAATTAATTTCCCTTCATATCCTTTTCTATTGTACAGCTTCAGAACTTAAGGTAAGGAGATTTCAAGCCTTTCTCCAATATGATCAGATTTTTTTGAGATGCAAGTGTGTGGAGATTAGTTCAATCGGCGTGGAACGACCCAATATTATTTCACACAGCTTACTCAATAAAGGACCAAAACAGTAGACATTTCAGAACAACATTTATTTCAATAACACAAACGTGATGTCTTCCAAACTTCCACACTGTATACGTATGACAAAATGCCTAATGAGGCATTGAACATTGCAGAAAGGTATCCATATTTTGTGAATAATGTGAATTCAAGATTCCATTCAATATACTTTATATCACCTATGGCAAGACTGGATGTTTTACACTTGTCGTTACAGAGAAGAAGAAATGATAATGATGAACCTTTAATAATGAACCATTTTCAGTGCTGAAAAAGAATTAAAAATCTGTTTCATTGCTGGCTTAATTTGATGAATACTTAGTGGGCCTTATACCACACCTCTATCAGTTATTCAACAGGTTTCTGTCAATATTTCTCATCTCAAATAGGTGTCAACCAACAGGCTTTTCACTTAAGTGCTTTCCATGTGCTACAATATAACACGATTGTTGATTCATGTCACTACTTAAAAAATCTAAAACAGTTTAAGCATGGTACAAAAAGAAGCAATTTTTTGCCTTGGAAACACATAAAAACATGTTACACGTCATACATTTGACATATGTTTTTCCATTGCATCCTTTTCTCCTGCACCGTGATGCATTTAGTGCGGTCACCATCTTCGGGAGGTGTAGCGCTCCATACTTTCTGACATCCTCATTGGGTTGGGGTTCAACAAGCCTCCTCTTCTTTGTTGCAATGTACTCTTCATTAACAGTGCTCTCAGCATCGTCAGCTAATTGACCGACCTGCAAAACAATTGCTGGTCAAACCGATGCCCTTGCTCACTGGTATATGTAGCTCTGTATGTTCTTTTGTTCCCCTGGTTTATTCTCTCTTCTCAAGGTTGTACTAAGTGGTTTAATGGCCCATGACAAAATGATACACTTTTGAAATGGAAAGTCAGGTTCAAGTTTAAAACCTTTTTTTAGGTTAATTTTACTGCTGGGCGCCCAGCATTAATCATTCATGAATTAAGATCACAACCCGCCCTAAGAGCAGTATTCATTTCCTCACTGCTGGAGTATATGAACACATCACGACTCCGTTTGTCCGTGGACTCTCCTCAGATGTTTCCGGACATATCTCCTGGCCGCAAACTTTTTGTCACAGCGTGAACAACTGAACGGCTTTTCGCCTGTGTGGCCTCTCATGTGCGTCTTTAAGTCACAGGCCACGGTAAAAGATTTCTCACACAGAGAGCAGGCATAAGGCTTCTCGCCTGTGTGGACACGCAGGTGGATCTTCATCTCTACAGGATATCGAATTCCTTTACCGCAAATGGGACAAGTGAGTTTTTTGTCCCTCACTCTTTTTTTCTTAGGCTTATTGTTTTGTGGTGTGCATGCCAAGACTGGTATATCTGAAGTGTCTGAAGAATGAAGGTCCACAGAAATCGTCCTGTTCCTCAACTGCAAAAGAGGATGAATAAGATTTAGAGCCTGGTTTTGCCTTTACCCAAAATTATCTTCAGTGTAGTAATGTCTAATATCTATCTAATCTATAGTCTATGTCATTTACATCACCTACAGTGTATTTGTATCACATATAGAAAGCATACTATTAAACAAACCTACTCTATGAACAAACATACATTGTTATTATTATTTATGTATTGATCAAGGCCGTTTTTTTGCCCGTGTCTGAAAATCTAATTGCAATGGATATAACAGAAACTGTGCTATGCAAAAGTGCATGGGCCTATGACATGATGATGCATAACTGCAACTAGAGTGCAAGTGCTATATAGACGCTACACTCCTGACTCTGAGAAATTGGTATTTTACATTTCTGATCTTCAAATGCTATGCATTCATTTGAAGGACATTGTATGAATATGATGAGAGACATATCCAAATGTATGTACACTACTGGGTATTATTTACATGCACTAGAAGTAGAGGAGAAGACTGAAAAGTATATAATGTTTACTTTAATAAATACATTTTGTTAACATATTGTAAATAATTCTAATCAAGTGTGGTTAACAGAGGGGTGGTTAACATAAAATGGGTATTCACAGGTATTTAATAGCATATAGTATTTTAACAGGTGTAAGACTCAATATAGTGTAATATGGGTGAGAAGGTACAGAAAATCTTGGTCAAATTTGAAGCTAGAACTAAAGTACATATAGGCCTAGTGCAAAGGGAAAAGAATCTGGTGCCACACGGATGTCTATTTTCAGTTCAGACACATGTCGAAACGTTATTCTTACTGCACTGAAAAAATAAATAACACAAAATAGACATCCGTGTGGCACCAGATTCTTTTCCCTTTGCACTTATTATTTAGTCCTGCTCTGGTTGCACCGTATTGTCAATTTAGAAGCGCGGAGTGCGAATCTCCTTTGTTTTTACATATAGGCCTAATGTGTCTGTAAGTTTATGTTCTGAGATGTCTCAGCAATTCCCTTACAAAAATACTGTATTATGAATTGGATGATTAACACTTAATAAAAAAATGACACTTAATGCATCACAAAAATCATTTGAACTGAAGATGAATGTCTATATGCGCTGTTGAGGCATACTGGAGAGCGACCAATGTCACAAAACACCTGTAAAATCAGCAGTCAACGTTTTTGCACATAGCACAACTTCAAAAAAGACAACTGTACAACTGTAAGCAAAAGTATTAATAAAAACAAATTTATTTTCCCAGTTTCAGTGACACACATTTAGCAAGAATAATAACTTATACTTAACACACCCCCATTTCAAAGCATCAATGTTAATTTGGATATCCTTAGATAACACAGGTCTTTGAAATTGATGATATATGATGAACTGTGGCATAAGCAGCAACAGAAACGATCATTGTTAAAAACCATTGCAGTGTCTATTCAATAGTCGTAGCCCCTTAATGCACGCTGTACCTCCAGTGTCACACTGTTATAGTCATTGAAAAGTTAACTAAAAGTTTACTACAACACTATGACATAACAGAGGGCCTATAGTTAAGCACTACGTCTTGGTCATTGCCATTCTGGTAACAGCAAATTTATAACACTGTGTCTTAAATGCCTAAATGAGGGTAAATGAGACCCTTTCACATACAACCTTCAGGGTCACTGAGCAGGAACACTACTTAGTGTTGTTAACCAGGCATAATGTATTGCAACTACAAAATGCACACAACACACAGTGTTTTGTTCTCAATACTTACATTGTCAAGTACTGTAAATGCAATTCCAGTGGAATAACAGAGACAGAATAGAACCCTTGTCTGAATGCCTCGAGTTGTCTTGGCTGATCGAAAACAATAGGTTGACATTGCAATGACAATGCCATGCAGTCAATTTCAAATGAGTGTAACGTAACATCACTTAAAAATGGTTTCTGTAACAACCATTAATGCAGTGAGATCACCTCAATGTTATTATGAGCATAGTTTTATATTCAGTAGATAATACTAAATAAATGTAGTTGACCTAATGAATGTTTATATCATCTTAAAATATATAAAAATATTTACTGTACAGTACACACTGGGTGTCTTCTTTAACCGTCAGAAGCTGAAACAGCAAGCTTCACCACCAAGCAGGATCAGAATCAATAAAACTCATCCTAACCCTGAACGGTCAGTCACCAGGCTATCCCATTCCTGTTCAGATTTCAGTAGATTGTAGATAAAAGGATCGAAGGGATTGCTCATGTTCCTCCCGAAGTTTCTTTGGAGCACGTCTGTTTGTAAAACGCTTCCATGTTCCATGTTCCACCATGTTCCATGTTCCATCTAAATAAGCACGCCATCAAGGAGTTGGAACTCATTCCCCTTCATCTTGCTTCTTCTGGCCTTTTGGTATTGGGCGTTCTTCTTTTTATACTCAGCATACTTCTGCTCGTTCTCCCGCAATCTGGCACGGCGCTTGGCCTGACGTTCAGCAGCCGTCATGGCTGTCTTTCCCACCTGATGAAATTATACATTATAAAGTTATGTTTTTGTCTATTCAGACTAGGTTTGGGAAAGTCTACAGGAAACTAGAACAACATTATTATGTTGAATAGAAATATTACTCTTAGTACTACTTCATCTGTTTCAGAATGTTGCCGCTTAAGTTTAACATCACATTTACCAGAAAAAATGCTTCTGCATTTCTCGTTGTTGGTAATTAAAATGAAATAAAAACATGGTCTAATATTACCAAGACACACAGTTAATGTCCCTGTTGTCAGTATAACCGAAAGGTGTATGGAGATAGATTATAAACATAAAAAACAAAATACATAGAAAATCATGGTCCCATTAGAAAACAAAATGCATCTACATCACCAGATAATTTGACACTGACAAATGTTAACATATCAAAACAGATTTTATTACTGTATTACAAATGTAAACTCCTCAGGCTCTTTGTGTGTCATGTTGTAGTCTGAGAATTGCCTTTGATAAAGGTAAAGGTATTTCATACCTCTTTGAAAGGAGATATATCAAATGCTCCCCCACATTTTTAAGTCAGTGAAACAGTGAAGATTCAAATTCAGACACAAGCAGTTCTAAAATAGTCTGTAAAAAGTTGTGAAAATGAAACAACTATAATGCAAGGTCAATACATTTAAAGGGGCTCCAGGTAGGATTAAAAGTTTAATTAAACCCTGTCCCGAGTCAGCCGATGGTTATGTGAGTCAATAGTAAGTGAACGATGACTCTCGGGACCACTTCCACGGTCCGCTGTCAGAAATCCCCAAATGCCGAATGAGTGACGTGGGAAACACGTTTCATACGAAACATCGCTTTCCGTATTCACATTTGCATCAACTGCAACATGATCTCCAAAAATTCCGTGCTCCTGGACACGGATGTTAAGGGCACAAAATCTGTGTCCAGGAGCACGGATTTTGCCAAAATTCCGTCCTCCTGGACACGGAATTGTTTTCCGTACTCCTGGACACGGAATTGTTTTCTGTGATGGACACAGATAAGTGCTCTCTCTATAGGCTACTCCCACAGCTCTATGTTTCCACAGTCTTGTGTTTTCTCAGGATTTTTCTAATTTCAAATATTTTTTTCTCAAAAAACAACATTTCCTACTGACAGGTTAGGGTTAGGGATTGTTTTGGTCTGGCCACAGCTAGTTTTCTTTCATTCATTATATGAATTTGATAGCCTAGCAACCAACTGGAAAAGGTATTTCTGAAAAATATGTCTTTAATGACAGGTTAAGGTTAGGGAATGTTTTGGTCAGGGCACAACTTAAATTGCTATAGCATTATTTTGTTTAGGATTAGCATTTGGTATGTATTTTCTAATAATAGAGTTACACAGTGCTGTGGTAATAGCCTATAGAAAGCACTTCCGTGTGTCCATCACGGAAAACAATTCCGTGTCCAGGAGCACAGAAAACAATTCCGTGTCCAGGAGCACGGAATTTTGGCAAAATCCGTGCTCCTGGACACGGATTTCGTGTCCTTAACATCCGTGTCCAGGAGCACAGAATTTTTGGAGATCAGGCTGTCAACTGCTGGCAATCCGTGATGAAAAACTTTCTCACAGCGAATTTATTTGAACAGCATTTTTTCATTACGGTGTAGATTTTGAAACAGGCATACCACGGGCACCGCGAAAACGACCTCATCCTACCTTGTGCCCCTTTCATTTAAAAAGAGAGTTTTGATTCATTTATTATAGTTAGGCATCATCCCAATGACCTACTGCACAGTCCGCCATTCATCGTCTTCTTGCGAGATCTTGTAGTCTGTAAAAACAGTCTCAATAAAAAATGCTGCCTGTGTGCGATTCCACCGTATCTCCAAATGTTGTGATTGCGTGTCCAAAGACATATTCTAGTCTTTGTCACACACAGGATTGCTGCATCAGAGAGTTGATGATGAGGTTGCAAACAAGGAGCACGGCACGCCCCTGCATCTATTCCACTGGTCTGGTGCTTGCTTGCAGAACAAGCAATGAGCCGTACAGCTCAGCCGCTCAGGTATGGTAGGGCATCACTTGGCCAGCCCTTCACCAGGTGAGTGTGTGTTCTGTTCCGTATCATGAGCTTCGGGCATACTGACAACTCAATTTGACATCACGCGGAAAGAGGGCAAAGGTCAAACGTGGCTCTTTCAGCTTCCTGTGTCTTCCAAAATGCGGCTTCACTTTCATACATTTCAGTGGCATTTTACTGGGAGGTTAGGCTTGTTCCTCACATTTGTGTGAGCAGCATGATTATGTTACAGCAACATTGGATTTCACATATCCAACAAGATATAAAAAAACACATTGCTCCAACTGGGTTGACTTCACAAGGCTGGATCCACAAGTATGTTTAGTATGAAAAAAAAAAAAAAAAAAGGTTGTATGGGGCCAGTTTGGTCCACAAACTCAATACCTATATAATGATTTTGAACACTATACGCATTGGTTTCTAATCAGCACTGGTAGAACATCGTGCTTTTGCCCCCCGAAACACACGGTAGCAGAAAAACCTTCTCGGAAAAGTGAATGCTGTTATTGCTGTAAAGGAGGGGTTGCTTCTCATATGTATATTCCTGCATTACTTCAGATGGGTTTTCAAACTGCTGTCTGACCAAGTTTGGACTTTGGACAAGAAGTTCCTTGAAACGTTTTCTAGTCTGGCAATGTTTGTGAATCTCCATGACTGCAGGACTGAGTGGCGACAAGCAAGGGCATGCTGATCGAGCATGCAGAACACATTATCAGAAGGGTGCTGAAATGTAATCTTCACATAAACTTCAGTCGTTTCTCCGGCTCCTGAGCGACTGAGTCTAAGTACAACCCTTATACATAAAGCCTACAGGCGCCATGTAGCACAGGTGGTTGAAAATAGGACTGATAGTATGTAATGACATGAACATGGTGAACTGTATATGCTAGTGTTGTTTATTTGTACTATTTTATCTTCAATGCTTTAGTATTCTGTATCAAACACCATATTACATTAATCTCTCCAATACCGTTACATTCAGCTTTTATCCAAAGAAACTTGCAGATATTTAAGCATAGTCCGGGTAAATGTGAGGTTAGGCATCTTGCTCAGGAGGAGACAGCATACTTTCTTCCTACTAGTAAGGGATTTGAACTTCTGATCCAGAACAAACTATTTATTTGACTACATGCATTTCTTTGGGGGAAAAAAATCTTAATCCTCCCCTCAAATGAAGACTTACTAACCACAAACTTCAAGGGGTCGCAGTTGTCAGTTGTGAATCATATTCAAACCTCCTGATATTAAATGTGTTGCATATTCAAATCTCTTGATTTCCTAATGTACATATCAGAAATCTGAGAGTGTGCAATAATGCAATCTTATTTTTTTTATATAATGTAATTGCATGTTCTACTCACCTTTCGAGAAAAGCACTGTTGATTTCGGTCCGGTACAGGAAACATGCTGCCAGAAGGGAAGTTTGACGTCCTGTCCAGCGAATACACACCCAGGACTTGAGCATCCGTCCTCTGATGGTTCTCCATGCTGAACATGTCTGAAGACTAGAGCACAACAAGGTTGCTCAGAGTTTGTTGTTTCGGGATTTTTATTAAAATTATTAAATTGACTATTTTTTTAGCAGTCATCCCTTCAAATTAAGCTAATTGAAAAATGCTTACCATTTTACAATAGAAATCGATTAACACACTGCATTCCCAGGTCATGGCAATTTATCCATAACAGGAAAGAATTTTAGCGGTTCAGTTCAAAGAAATAGAACATGAATGAAAAGTTGACACATTTTTTTGTAATTGCACTTGTGTCTTTTTTATTATGATTAAAATAATGATTGCATTGTAACAAAACACAGTAATCATTATATACAACTATTTAACATTTAAATAGCATATACATTAACTTTTGACATACTCTTCATCACATACAACCGAACACAAATAGTCATAGTCATGTGTCTCCCTCGTCATTGTGGTGGTCCGTAAGGGAGGGACATTTCATTAATATAAAAATGCATTCCAGGGTCTTTCTTTTTTCTACGGCATCTGGCTTTTGAGGCCCTCCACTGTTCGCGCAACTGTTGCTGCCTTTCTTCGGATAAATGTTGTATGCTTCTTGACTTGATTTCCCCCTTCGCCTTCTTTTCAAAATACCTATTAGGAAAACCATCAGACAGACAAATAAGTCAATAGTTCAAATTGAACCAAGTGCAGAACGGACAATTGTGGGACATTATTCCAATACACTAAATCTGTACCTTCTTCTCCTTTCTTTTTTACGCAAGTCCTCTCTCCTTCTTTCATCCCCAGTGCTCCTTCCTGTCCTTTCTCTATCCAGAGATGCTGGGAAAGACTGGCGAGGAAGAAAAAGACAGGTCCTGCTTTACACATACAGTAATATACACTGGGTTCAACAGAAAACAGCATTCATGAAAAGAAGGCCTGTCACCCCACTCTCAAATGTATATTTTTAAGATTAAGGAGTGACAATATGAGACTCAAATTCAGATGGTGACATAAAAAGGCCTTTGTGCTAATGCAAAAAGTACTTTTTTCTATAGGAAAGTGTGTAACTGTGTAAATGTTAATGTTTATTTTAAATTGGTTGGAAAAACATGAAACCCACCTTTTGCCAACTCCAGGTGTTTTCTGCCATTTCCTGAACTTCCTGGTTTTGGTCTGATGGAAATATTCCAAGACGTGTCTGAAAAATGGCCCGTTAAAGAAGAGATTTCTGTATCACACAGGACTAATCTTGTTGAAAATTATAATGCACTTATACTGTAAAAATTGTCTTGCCACAAACAAGTAGCTAAATGACAGTTGGTCATATTACCTACCCTGCCTTATATGTTGCTTGTATAGGTTGATCATTTGTTATATTTTAGAGGACTTGACAAAGCCCAGAGCCTCATAGATAACTTATCCATAATTATCATTCAAAACAGCTAGAAGCTGTGCTTTACAAGTAAGATGTCCTTCATCACAACACACAGAGTACAGTTAGTAGAGAAGTGGTAGTAGTCTGTAGGCTATTTGTCATTCAAAATGGAAGACAAAAGACTGGTGATCAGAAATGCTTTTAAACGTCTACATAAGGTCTTTTAACAGCTTTGCAACAAAATAAATATCCTGCAGTAAACATCACCGAGGGTCAAGACAGTCAGCCCTGTGATGTCACCAAGAATGCCCCAGATATTAGCTCATGATTTCTATAATTCCTCTTATAAAACAAGGTATATGGCCTGAACCTTGCCCAATTGAGTACAAGTCATGTTATTTTGCTTGTGAAAGACCGATTCGTGAATCTAAGCATGACAAAATGTAAATCTGGTCATCTACTTTTAAAATGACTCCAACTAAAAGTTGCATTGATTTGTTTTATTAAAGGTGCACTGTGTGGCCAGAATGGGTATTGCAACTATGCTGCTCATTGAAACTGTGCTGTCTAATACCAAATTTGATCTTAGTAGTAATACTAATTAGAAGTAATAAACTAATATTTTCCTAGTATGGCCCAAGTAGTCATTTTTGCAGCAAAAAAAATCTACTTCTGTAAATTCAAAATGGCGGAACATGGAGAAGATCCCCTTTTTCATGTATGAAAAGTGCAATTTTTCCCAGTCATGATGAATACTTAGAATTTGACGGTGGTGTTAAGTAAGTATTCATGAAAATAGTAACATTAGTGAATGGGTAGCATGAATTCTGGAAATAAACAACTAAAAATCTTACACAGTGTACCATTAAGTATGATGTGTTTTCTATTTTACATGAGAAGAGGCATCTTTATGTAATCCATTGCTTCATGATAAAACTGCACGTTTATTAGAACAAGGCTCCAGTACAAGTCCAATAATAAAATCTAATTCAAAACTAAAAACCTTGAACATCTGTAGAGTAATATATGGTACAAACCATCAACCAACCTTAACACCACACTATGCAGACAATAATGGTTTCAAAATAATTAATAAAATAATTATTTTTAAAAAGTTCAAAAGATGGACGAGAGGTTAAGGAGATTGTCGTATTGACCCTCAATGAGTATATTTAGTTGTATACAGACCATGACCTATTGTATTAATGTAATATAAGACGTAATATGGTCACATAATGCCACCAAAAGAAAATACCCACAAAGGTTTTTGTTTTTCGTCACCAACTAAGCATCAGATGCATTTCCCCATGGTATGCTGACTGATGACAGTGAATTAATTGAGTAGACTCATGACTGGCCATAGCAGGGAAGTGACAGGTCGCTACTTTAGAATGATGTAAACCGCTACTACTGCACCATGACGCACATAGCCATGTGTGAAAAAGGTTCGCACACTCCTTTGTAGTTTTTCTTCTTTAAGTTATTTTTTCTTTTTATTCACTGGCTCTGGTATTCAGATTCAAGCTCAGCACCAGGGATTGTACCCAACTAACTCTTCAAGCACATAGCCATGTGGAAACAGTTTCAGAAATGTCATTTCTCAGCCAAGACCACATTACAGTCAGACAACATTATCATCGATTGCTTTTATTTCATCAAATCATTGAAATCTGATCTACATATTCAAGGGAGTTATTAAACATTTACTAATGTGAGAGAAAGTGCACACTGTTTATTTAATTTTCAAAACTTAACTCCGTGTGGAAGCTCTTGAAGCAGTTCTTCTGACCAGTTAAACAGAGGTGGACCTTGCACTTAGAGCAAGCCACTCTGATGATGCCTGTGCAACCAGGATACTTGCATCTCCCTCTCATTGCAACCATCTCAGGCCAGTGGGCAGCGATGTCCAGATGCATGCTGGATGTTGGAGCAGAGGCTCTTGGTCCTTTGTGGCGTTTTTTCTTAAGGTGTGTCTTCACACTTTGAGTTGTTCTACTTTTTCTTTTGGTGGGGGACTTGCTTTGGAAGCAGAGGTAATCTTCCACGCAGATCTTAAAGTCAAGCAGTGGAGGAGTCCTCATTAGAATAAAACACAACACAACCTACATAACTGCAATTTGCAAACTGCAATCTGCACAACCTAACAATATCAGCCTAGCAAGTCAAGCTTTTTTTCATTTAGCTTATGACTCCTCTACCTACCTTCAAATTATTTTTTTCTGGTTTGAGAATGGCTATATGCAATCTGGTATTAATGTTGCGGTCTACTGGACACTGTAGATGCGGAACATCTAGTTTTACAGAGTGTGTATATTTATGTGTATGTACATTTGTGTGCTTCTACATTTAAAAAAATACATGTTTAGAGGGGCATTGCAATTTTAAAATAATTGAAGTAGAACAACTAAGAGTGTGAAAGCTGCAGAATCGAACAGTGAATGCATACATTGCATTCTGGGTAATATAGATGAATGGGTAAATATGCAGTAGAAGCAGTCTTTGACTGGCTTCCCCCAAATTAAATGTTAATGGACCACAATCCCAAAACAAGAATCACATACAGGCTCATGACAGGGAATTTATTTTACGTTTCAGAAGTCAGCCAGGGCAATGAAACACAATCATACTGATCAAATAAAACCAAGTTCACAACAAAATGTTTTCATTTTAGCTGAAAAAGATGTACGTATTGAACCCCATTCTGAGCATTTTGTTAACTTCCACATGGACCATGTATGCAGTACTTTCTACTCAAGTGATATTTTGTATGGATTGTCAGAGGCGTGCTCAGTCCATTGAAAAAAAAAACTTTTCTGCAGCAAGGCACTCCAAAATGTGTAGGTAAAATGTCTTTAATTTAATGACATGTCCAGTGAGGACTTTTTAAAATTGCCCACGCGTAGCAGCGGTCTGGCCTTCTTCAGAGCACGTGTTATTTTGTATGGTTTTGGTAAGATACTAATTTAAATATGAAGCTAACACAGATTATTACCTTTAACCTATTATAGTAAAAGAAAAACTGAAATGTTCAGATCTGACTCTGATATCACAATAACCCCAATGTAGACCAAGAAGAACGAATGAGGATCATCTAATCGATTCAGGTGTATATTGAATGAGCTTTTTGGAGGTGGCGCCGCACATAGCTCTTGTCTGCAAACCTCCGGCCGCAGCGGAAGCAACTGAACGGCTTCTCTCCCGAGTGACACCTCAGATGTTTCTGCAGCTGGTGTCGTAAGGAGAAATGGCGGCCACACTGAGGACAGCTGAACGGCTTTTCCCCCGTGTGAACCCTCTGATGCCGCTTCAAGTTCCCGGAGACGGAGAAGCTTGCAGGGCAGAGGGTGCAGCGGAAGGGCCTTTCGCCCGTGTGCACTCTGTGGTGGATCTCCACCTGCGTGGGGCAACGGAAGGTTCGACCGCAAAGCAAACAGGGAAATAATTTTTGTGTAGGTTTTGTCCCTTTAGGCTCGTGTGCATCTTGCTGCCTAGGGGCCTCAAAGCTAGAGACGCTCGGAGCTTCGGCCACGCAGTCAGTGTTGCTTACGTGAGGCAGCACAGGTGGCACGCGCTCATGGTTACTGGTGCGCAACAGTGCGCCAGTCTGACACTTCTCGCTTCCCATTGACCGACAGTTGTACCCATCAGATGGTCTTGTCATGGAAACCAATTGTGACGCAACACCCTCTGGCTGACCTTCCATACCTATCTCCCACTGCGTACAAGTCCTGCGCTCCCAAGTCATTGTGTCTGCACTAAGTTCCCTAAATGCATGTGATGAAAGCTTGTGAGTCTGCACTCGGTGAGTGCCATCTGATCCACTGACCTCCAAAGTGTCACTTGTGCTTCCGTGATCCTGCGTCTGCCCAGATGCCAAGTTGGCAGTCCAGTCGACATCTACAGGTGCTGGCCACTGCCCCTCTACAGGAGGTAAGGTAGAGGACTTGTTAGAGGGAATCATGGGACATGTGAAGCAGCAGGAATTGAATACAAATACGGTCATCTTATTAATTATAACCATATAACAATTCTATCATAATCACATTTGTTGGACAAATTCAGCTGTGTATGGGGTACCCTCTTTACTAATTCCTATTTCCTGTTGCTTTTTTATCATTTAAATTTACAATCCAAAGCAATGTCATAATGAGCAATCAAACATTTTAAAAAAGAATGTATTCAAGAATTACGACAACGTCTGCTCGTCATGAAGATCATCATAAATACATCCTGTGGTACAAAACTAGTAGTGGGCAACTCACCTGATGTACTTGGTCTGTTTAATCCAGAGCATGAGCTGGCTTCCTCCGATTCCTTTTTAACCGCAGACTGAAAAAAGACAGAAAGGGGTTATCTTAAATCTCACGATACGTCAAAGCACTACAAATTCTTAAATTGCACGATTTAAAAAGTGTCAAAGTGCTAAAATAAAATTTCAACATTACTACTGTAATTGTACATGAAGCAGATGTGTGTTATGTAAGCACCACGCTTGATATTTTCTTTTACTTCAGACATGTAGACGATTTACACTGGACATCCCAGTGACCCTCTGATGAAGACAGAAATTATATTATCGAAACATGTCAGGTAAAAGATAAAACTTTTACATGTCTGAAGTTAAAGAAAATCTCAAGTGTGATTTAAACAGTTAGACATAATGAACATTATACTTTTATGTAAGCATGGTTTTGACTACTCACGCTGAAAACAGTGTGCTCCACTGGTGAAGACATGGGGAGCTCCCTTGTCTGGCCCAATGTAGACAAGGGGTCATTAGCTGCCAGATCAGATTCTTTAAAACCAGGCAGGAGAAAGGACGACGTCGCATCAGTTTGTCTCTCCTGGTCTTCATCCATCGAATTCATTGGCAAGCCAATGTCTGCGTTTACGGCCTGAAATAGATAAAAGAGCGTGTTAATACCACACAAATGAGTCACCAAGAAATGTGTGAAATATTCTGAGACAGTATCAGAGCATATCAAGCAGGTGCCATAAACATGTTGTTTGTGTAGCTGAAAGTAAACATGAACCATCTGAGCGGGACTAACATGGAAAAATGTTGCATTATGTTATATAACATTATATTTGGTAGGAGAGGTTGAGACTTAAAATGTGACCACTGATGTAGACACAAAAACAGATATATCCATAAAAGATCTTTATTAGACATAAAAAAATGCTTTTTGTGCAATACAGAGAAAGAGACATCTGAGCAAGCGTTTCACATGATCAAACATACAAAAAACTTTTAAGAGATCTGTGTAATAAATAATGAATCTGTTTATATTAAGACGCCAGTGAACAACCATTTGATAACATAGAGCTACAGGACATCCAGCACATCATGTGCTCATGAACTTCTAGAATTCTTTATTTGTAATATCAATCTATAAAATTGACTGCACTTCAAACGTTTCAGCAAAACATATCCCCATGTTCCTCCAGCTTTCCACAACACATTAATACTTAATTTCGTGCATTTCCTTTGAAATGCTTGAAATTGGCAAATAAAATGCCTGGATACTACACCAGTCGATTACCATATTGTTGGGAGTGTAAATTTGGTTGCTGTAAAAAAAAGATATCGACATTTAATGCCCCCAAATTGTGTAAATCACATTTAGCTCACAAAGGAAATCACAGTGGTGACCTCATGACCATGTAAAACCCCTTTTTTTAAAAAGAAAAAAATCGTCACTCGTGCTCTACAGCTGAGTGGCTCTTATGCATGTGTATTCTCAGGTAACTCTTTTCGGAAAACCTCCGAGTGCAGTGGGGGCATCCGAAGGGCCTCTCCCCCGAGTGGACCTTCAGGTGCATCTTCAGCTGGTGCAGGTGGGAGAAGCGCTTCTCGCACAGGGAGCAGCTAAAGGGCTTCTCACCGGTGTGGACCCTCTGGTGCCTCTTGAGGTTGCCGGCCTGGGCGAAGCACATGCGGCACTGGCTGCAGCTGAACGGTTTCTCCCCCGTGTGAACCCGCATGTGGATTTCAACCTTTTTGGGGCAGCTGAACCGCTTACTGCAGAAGCTGCAGGTAAACCTTTTGTCTTTGGATGCAGTGGCCACGGCCACCAACGCTTGGTCTGACACTGACACCACCTCTGGGCCACTGAAGGTCTGATTATATCTCACTTGTTTGTTGCGAGCATCTGACAATCCCATATTAGACACCTGGATATAATTTCCAAGGCCGAAGGATGACGAGCTGGCATCGAAACGGTCGTACTCAGCCACCATACTGCTTATTGTATTATCCACGCATTGCACATGCTCATAATTCTCAACTTTGACAGAAGATTCTACAATTGCAACCTCGAGGTTGTCCTCTCGAACATCTAGAGGCCTCTCCAAGTCAGGAGCACCATCTGCACAAGGCACCGATTGTTTGACCCGTGTGGATGACTGTATACCAGTAAAAGAACTTCCTGGGCCACACTCTTTCGGAGCCACCAACGCCTGCAGGTTCTCAACTACTAAACAGTCAGGGCTGCTGTGTTTACTGCCATTGTCTGTAGTGGCTCTTGTGTGTTCGGGTCTCTGGTTAAAGCTTTGAGTCTTTTCCTCAGTCTTAATCTCAGGCATCAGGACAGCATCTGATCCACTGACCTCCACAACGTTATGACCGCTCCCGTGCTGCCCAGTTGCTGCCGCCGCCGCCGATCCCAGAGGTTCAGCCGTCACAGTGGGCAAGACCATTCCATCGCAGGCAGGGCCAACCACTCCTAAAGTGTGCATTCAATTAAGAGAGAGAGATAAAAAGAAGAAACAGATTGGTTTTGTAGGACACAATGTACTAGATAGACAAAGAATGAAAGAAAGAAACAAAGACGATAAGCAAAGAGAGATACATTGACTCTAGATCATACTTTTCCAAGATGTTCCTGCAGTTTCTGGCATCACAGCCTCTGGGACCTCCTCCTTGATCAGGATGACTGGGCCTTCCAACTCCGTTACTGTGGGCTAAAGACAATGACAGTTTACTCCTCTGCATGATTTCAATTAAGACCTGAATTTACTGTATCTAAATATGCAACACCGTCAGATTTTGAAATCTTCTATTGGTGTATTTTGTCTGCAAAGTTGCATGTTGTAATGTAGTGCTCAGTTTAGCATGTATTGAAGCAACATATCCGTACACCATAACTCATGCAACCCATTTCCACTCTTTAACTTTATACTCTTTGACCTTTTTGTGAATATTTACTAAGTAATACATTCATATTTACTAGTTTTGCCAATAAAAAAACTCTATTTCTGGAAATCAAAAATGGAGGACATGGAGAAGATGCCCCTTTTCATGTATAAAAAGTGCAAATGCATGTATTTCCCAAAATACTGCAAGAGGAAAAAAGAGATGGAAAACCATCATCCAAGCCGAGGACTGCAGACACCACTGGCACAATTGGTTGCAGAACAACATGCTGTATCAAAAGATCATAAAATCATTGGTAGCATTAGGACCAAGAAGTGTATCAGAGATTCTTTAAGTATAGAGATATGCCAACATAATAGGTTTCTATGGGCACCTAATGTGACCAGGTTCCGGTCTGCCTAAAGGGGCGTGTCATAATGCTCCTAGCATTGAATAGAACAGTCCTCAGGTCTGCCTAGGTCTGCCTAAAGGGGGATTCCCCCCACAATAATAGAACCCGGAAACAATGGGCCAATGGAACCTCTCTCTCTCTACTCTCTCTGACTGTATTGTGCTATTAGTCATCATCACACCATCATACTACCTCAAGGTTCTTAGGCACGGTCTTGTGACACGGCCCATCTCTAGATACGTATAAATATGTCCTTCCACAGTCCATCAGTGTCATCCAATGGTACGACTCTAACCCAGAGAATGGGAAACATAACAAAAGTTGTGACCCTATGCGTCAGTGTTTAGGACTAAAGCTGTAGGCTCGTCCCGGAGCTTTGTGGAAATGTGACCGTACTGCTGAGCCACTGTACCTCAACTGTCTCTGGGGCATCATGAGATACATTGTTCCCATAAAATGACTAAGAAATTGTGAGAAATAGTCAGGTCTGATATTAACACAAGGACTGCGAATGCATCTCAGAATAAAACAACCAACTGACCAGGCAACGATGAGTAATAACTGAATAATAATAATAATAATAATAATAATAATAATAATAATAATAATAGCATTTGTGGTTTAAGAACACACTTCTATCACAGGACTGTGATCATAATGGGACAGAGAGGTACAGTAGGGCAATGTCTGAGTGGCACATGACAGTCTAGGACAGGACAGAA